>NC_136498.1:127577700-127590200 GCF_053919585.1 Euprymna scolopes
AGACAGTGATGACGAACTTCACACATTATTTACAACTAAACATACATACATACATACATACATACATACATACATAATACATACATAGATTCAAACAGGAAGTTGATATTCATATTATAGATGGCGCACTTGATGTCACCGCAAGTAACAGCACGAAACTAGATACTTCACCAGACCAGATGAATTCTTGTCCTATAACACAGTATGAGCAAGAGTTCACAATAAAGATATGCTATAACATATTTAAATGGTCAGTTGAGTACAGGAAACTTATCTTCCTAACTTTTTTACAACAGTGGTTGAGATGTAAAGGAGAACTTTAATGCAATATTAAAATATGCATCTCATATAGAGATCAGATATCAGTCCTAAGACTGGGGTCCCTTGATTTCTGAAAAATTCAATTGAAGTAAAATAAAACCCGACGGAGAGATCAAAAGCAAATCGTAGACGTCGCTCTCTGATTGTTGTAGATATGGCAGGTAGATTGCCATAAAGTTGCTGCTTCGAGGGATGATCTTGCAAGATGTATTTAACACTGTTCGGGTGTACACGCCTTCTAGCTTTCTTTCCAATCTTTTGGTGGGTGTTCAGGTTGTAGCGCCGTAAATATGGACAGACTCCACCACTGCTCTGAAGAACAGCCTTTTACTTTGCCAGTTAACCTTGAAGCTCATACTGGTCGCAGTTTATCCAATGCAGCTCATTTTAAGTAAATCCAGACGTTATCCATGAGCACACATAAGTGACGCAGACGACATTGCTCTGTTCGCGAATAACACGTCTAATGTGCAAACGCGGCTACTTGAGCTAGAAAAGTTTGCAAATAACATTGGCCTTTACGTTAATGCAGATATGACAAAGTTTATGACTTTCAATACGGAGGGGAGATCAAAGCTCTAAATGGAGCAACACTGAATACAATGGAAACCATTTATGGTAGCACATCTAAGACAGTAAACGACCAAGTTCTCTCCAATTCTCTCTCCTCTGATCTTGAGCACGTAGTACAATGGGGTAAGGAGTGGCTGGTTACTTTTAATGCATCTAAAACCAAGCTTCTCTCTTTACATCATCAACATTCTGATCCACATCTGGCATCAATTGAAATGAATGGCTCTCGTCTTCAGGAGGCCTCAAGTTTTGACAAGCTTCTTGACTTGACCATTACTCCTGATTTTAAATGGAACACGTACATCAAATCTGTTGCCAAGGCCGCTGGAAAAATGGTGGGATCTTTCTATCGATCCGATAGATATCTCACTGCTGATGCAATTCTCTATCTATATAAGAGCCAGGTACGTCCAAGGAGGGAATATTGTTCAAAATAGACTTCGTAGCCTCGTAGGTGATGTCCTTTTCTCTTCCTTGCAACCTCTATCTCACAGAAGAGATGTTGCGAGTCTGTCTCTGATGTATCGTTATTTTCATGGAAAGTGTTCGACTGAGCTTCAATCGATGGTCCCCCCTCGCCAAACTTTCACAAGAAACACTCGTCTAGCTGTAAACACTATCAATAACTCCCCCCACTCTTTATCTGTGCCTAAACCTAAACGTAGATTTCATGAACAAAGCTTCTTTCTTAGAACTGCACGCCTGTGGAATTGTCTTCCGTTTTCCTGCTTTCCGGCTGACTACAATATGGTTGTGTTCGAGTCTAACGTAAATAAGTTCTTGATGAGCCGTTCCATATAAGTTATCAAATTTACCAAATTTTCATTACTAATGATTACTATATTGTCCAATTTCTACTGTACACTCTTTAACCCTTATCCTTGAGTGGCCTCTTGGCCTTGATAATGTGGTGATGCCTTTGTAAAAAAAACAAAAAAAAACGATTTGTATAGAAGTTATTTGGTTTATGTAGTTGGACAGCAACTTAGGTTCTACGGAGAGATATGAATATTCGCATCTAAAAAACAAACAAACAAACAAAAAACAAAAGAACAAAACAAAACAAACAAAAAAAAAACAGAAAAGAAGTATATTTAATCAAGAAATATATTTTGATAAAACTGATATTTTTCTGGATAATGCAAAAAATTATTTTGGAGACAGAAAAATCAATCAGACGCAATTAATATGAGTTTATCTACATTTCTATGCAAATCGTTTCTATTGTATTTGAAATATACAACTGACCCAAATGTGATAAACTAAAAAGTAATAACAAATACTTAGAAAGTAATATTGTGATACATAGTTCAATATAAACAATAAAATCACATTGTAAAAAAAAAAACTTTAATTTCCTCCTTCAATCCATTACCTTTGGTAAACAATGTTTTTTTCTTATTTCTATCGAACGTTCCCTTTTTTACGTAGTAGAATATTATATTAGAAGATATTTTTAGCTTAGTCCACAATACATTGTAGTCTACATTGCACTGTAGCGAACCTACTGTTGATTTTATAAAATTACTAGCAAAAGTACCCGTCGTTGACTGGGTTCAAAAACAGCCTACAGAAAATGGACTCTGATTTATGAAAGTATGATAGGTTATGAAAAGGAAGGGTTGTAATGAGATAGCTTAGAATTTGGGGGTATCAAAACCAAAGCAAAATATGATAAAAGTAAAAATAAAATAGATAAACCCCATAATTTATTATACCATACTTGTTCACACTTAAACACTTATCACAATATTCTGTGGATCTATATTAAAAAAACCTTGTTAAACTTTGTGACATATTTCAATTTTATGGAGGTCAGGCGCGAACGAACACTCCATAATTTTATTATACCATATTTCTTCAAACTGAAACATAATTATCAAAGTATATGTACGGAGATAGATATGAAAAGTCTTTATTAAAGTCTGTTCCTATTTCCATTCTATGGAGGCCAGGCGCGAGCATACAATTTTATTATACAATCCCTATTTAAGTTAAAACATACTTATCAAAGTATTATTATGTACATCTATATCAAAAACACTTGCAAATGTTTTTTTTTAATTTTAATTTTTTTTTATTTCCGTTCTTTGTGGACCAGGCGCGAACGCAGACACCACAATTTTAATGAACCACTGTTCTGCCAGATCAAATATACCCATTCCTGTATCTCGATACATCTTCTATCATTATATGTAATCAGTTTTTTTAAAATAGTCAACCATATAGGAGCCTATTCGTGACCAGACACACACACACACACACACACACACACACACACACACACACACACACACACACACACACACACACACACACACACACACACATTCAGCTTTATATTAAAGATTTTTATATATAATGACTGGAATTAAAGTTAAAAATAAAAAAAGTCAACTATCATACTTCAATCGAGCTTTAAACAGAAAAATTTATCCCGAATACGCCCCGGTCATATCAAAGAACCAATAGTTCATTTTATAAGTCGCTTGGTGAAAATAAAACTTCTCAAATGGAACTGTGATGTCAAGCTGTGTAAAGTGTTAACTCTGGGCAAAATTGCCTGTTCCTTTATTGATGATTTCGATTATGGATTATTGATACTTATCGATGATATTCCGATACAAGAACTATCTAAGAACACTGCCAGGCACTTCATGTACCTTCGTGTGAAATTTCATAAAAATCGGCCAAGCCGTTTCGAGTCCATAGGGAACGAGCTCACAGATACCCAGACACACAGATAAAGATACGATAATCTTCAACACCATGATGTGCTCAGAAACAAGTGATCAGGTTTTCGATGAGTGCAACTAGAACTACTGCTACCTCTTTAATATTGGGATTTTTGATCTAGGTTTACTCCTCTAGATCCGACGTGTTCTGTGTGTGCGCATGCATACAGGGTTACAATAAAAAGGTATACGAGAGTAGTTCCACAAGTAAAGCTCTCTATTTTTAACTCCAAAGGTTGAAGAACCACGAAAATGGGCGTGGTACTGTTAAATCAAAACGTGGATTCCATGAACAAAGCTTCTTTCTTAGAACTGCGCGCCTGTGGAACTCACAACCTGACTAACACTTGGATGTGTTCGAATCCAACGTTAACAAATTCCTAATGAACCGTCACCTTAAGTAAACACTTCATCAAATCTCCACACTAACGTAATGTACTTGCAATAACACTTATCCCTGAGTGGCTTCCGGGCCTTGATAAGTGGTGACATCTGTGTAAAAAAAAAAAAATCAGAAAAAAAACAAGCGACATTTTAAGTACCATAATTGTTTTTTCTATATAGTCACCAGTATTCTTAATGCACTTTTGTCAGCGATGAACGATGGCTGTGTATAGGCACGCGAAGTGCACTTTGTCATACGAAAGTTATATTAAACTTATTTTTAGTCAGTCTTTCACTTACTGTTAACGGAATTCTGAAGGGTGTAAATATTATGATATTTCGGGAGAAAATCTCCTTCTCACCAAAAACAAAAGTAATCGTTTTTTTTTCCGCCGACAGAATGTTTTTGAAGGAAAATATCACAGATATTGTCTTATTTTTTGTTTTGTTAACTAGTTTTGTTATTAACTAGTTTTGTTAACTAGTTTTGTTAACTAGTTTTGTTAACTAGTTTTGTTATTTCTGCATTGATATACAGATTTATTAAATATGTACATGCCTATCATACTTTTATTTTAAACATTTTGAACGGCGCTCCGCATTTTTACAATTGAAGGAATTTATTGCTTGTGACGGGTAATAAATGGAGAAGAGAAGAGAGAGTTAAATAGAGATAGAAGGAGGAAGAGAGAGGGGGGGGGGAGAGAGAGAAAGAGAGAGAGAGAGAGATCTTATGCGTATACATATGTGTGTGAATATAGAACATCTCCTTCTTTTCTACACCGGAAAAGATCCTGTAGATTGTTCCAAAATGATATTATACAATTTGCTTTAATTGAGATATGACGATTTCCATAGCAACAAAACGGAAAAAAAAAATCAATTGGGGCACGAATAAAAAATGATAAACAATCAGATTTGCTATCGATCGCAAATAAACCGGGAATAGAATGGAAAAGAGTTCAAATTAGAAAGGCGAAAAAAAAAAATCAAACAAATGAATAAACGAATTTTTAGAGAAAATCTCGTTGAAAACAAAATACGAAAGAAAAATGAAAAAAAAATGGAGGAATAAAATCGTTTATAGACAATTGGCGTTTTGTTACCGAATTGAACTGGCAGAAAATAACGGAAGTAGAAAGAAATGTTAGAATAGAAAGAAAAAAAAAGATGGCGGAAAAGGAAATTTACAGAAATGACCTCATTACGAGAATACGTACGGTAGATACCGATAAACTACGAGATTTGAAATGTTTCTATTAATATAGAGAGATGCGATATCAATATAGTTGATTTGATGGTGTTGTACCTACGGAGCAGTTACCAATTATAGGTCCTTACTGTGGAGTCACTAACTTGTAAGGGTGTGAGTCGGCGTTCACCAATTCATAATCAGTGGCCCTGTGCCTTGGATGACTCAACTAGACATATTTTGAAACTACACTAATCTAAGTATTTAGATAAGTTTGTTTCAGTTTGAAAGAATTCGGCGCAATAATATCGTTGGGTCTGTTACTGCACTAGACGCCCATAGAATGAACAACAGGAAGATACTACAGATAAAGGATACCATTGTGGAATTTCCACGGGCCTCATTAGTAATAATCTCATTTCGTCCTATTAGACATTCTGTAGAATATCAAGGTCGTGTGAAATAATTTTGACGAAAATGTACACCTGACAACAAATGTAAGAAACAACAGAATAATTGTCAAATGTACCAAACAGTTAATCTGAATAAAAATTATGAACCTGACATCTTGTTTAATCCCTAGGTCGTGTGTACCGAAAAATAATTGTGCACCTGTCCAAATGCAAAGTTATTTTGCGCCAGCTATTTCTGTGCAAACAAAAGGAATGCACCCATAACTTGAAACGTATGGATGTTTGTTAAGAATGTTTCTTCCACCCTGTTTCTTTTTTTCTTTTTCCTTATATTTTTTTTTATTAAGCTTCGATAGTTATTCATGGTCTTTTGACCAAGTTTTTAATAGTCAGTTAGTCTTGATGGCGACGATTACCTTATGAAAATCGTTGACTGAATGATGTCTCAGTAGATTTTTTTCTTTTTAATTATTTATCTTTTTGTTCCCCACAAATCCCCGCTTTTAAATACTTAACGGAGAAAAGAAAAGTATAGTTTCGCAGTTTCTCTTGATTTCCCTACGCTGTGACTCATTTTGTAATTATTATTTTTGCCTACCGACATAGTGTCCCTTAATGGTGAGATTAAAAATTACCTTCGTATTCGTGGGAAAACAAATAAATACCAATATAAGTTAAAACTAATATAAATAATAATGGCATTGCGCCCAATATAATTCAAATATTGAATAAAATAATAAGCTAAATTAGCAAAAGGTTACTTGAATAAATATTACAACAAACTTGATCAATTGTCAAAAAGAAGATAAGTTAAAAGTATGATGTTTGAAAAGTCATTTTCAAACAAGTCGAACCAAAGTCAGATCAATTCAGTTAAACAACAAATAAAACGCCCTTGGGGTTTGGTTGTAACATAGCGCGGACGACTAGTTATTTATTTGTTTCCCACGAAACAAAATGTGACACAAGGTCGGTTTAATGTGGGAGATAACCAGCTCCCCTCAAAAGGGGCATTATGCAAAAATACAATTGCCTTAGTATAGAAGGTCTCCCTCCTCCATTGACTGACTAAGGACAATTAATTTGAGTGCCGCATCTAAGCAGATACCACACTTCAGCGACCAGCCCAGTACAAGTACCGGATGTCGCGGACGACTATATGCAAATGTAAATGCATGTGATATGATATCACCAGTAGGGAAAAATAAGGACTTTGATAAGGAGATCACTTTAGAGACGTGAAAAACGTTCGCGATCACGTGAGTTATTATTAACAAAATAAATGCGGGTAATAAATTTTGCTTATTAGCACATGAACTCAAAATTTAATTTGAATACATAGTTTAAAAAGGACACTCAAAGTTTTAATAATGAGGATACAGAAACAGTAGTAAAATTCATTGAATACCGATATACTCCAGAATGAATTGCGTTTGTTTTTAATATCATATTCAAGGCTAGAAAGTAAAATCCAAGTCATGTATATTGGGTAATACGTTATTTTAGATGTGATAGAATCTTTTGAAAAGTATTTTAAATGGCTATGTTCGTGCAGGCAAAATACGGGAATAAATTACTTTTTGCCGATAAATTTCTTCTGTAGTTAACTGATATTAAATTAATATATATATTTTCTTGTATTGAAGTTTTAGAACTAGTGCACTTATTGATCCGTGTAAAAATAATGGCATTATTATTTAGAAAGCCATTCTAAGCATGGGGAGAGGAGGGTGTTTTGTAACCATCCTGTACTTTAACCTTAGAATTTAATAAAAAAAACATATATCATAAAACTTAAATAAAACTTTAAAATACTATTTAAGAATAGCGCGAATAAATAAGGGGTTTACAGTATATAGAAATGTTAATTAAAGTAAAAGGGGATGAAATTCTCAAATGCTCTCGTCGGCGTTTTATGTACAAATGAAATCTAATCTAAACATTCCATGTTTTAGAAGGATGTGTCCTCCATAGTATCAGACCTGACCGAATGGTTAATTGTAGGCATAGACCGATTCATTCCATCCAAAAATTTCCAACAAAAACCTAACAGCCAGCCATGGTTCTCTCTAGAATGTGCTGCTGCTATCGCGCACAGAAATCACTTTTTCCTTTGCTACCAACGTAATAGATGTACTCAGACTAAAGCTGCTTTCAGGACTGCCAGCAACCGCTGTAAAGAGTAATAAAAAATGCAAGAGAGCTATATGCTCAGTCCGTTAAATCCAAATAAGCTGAGCAGGGGCTTGGATCCCACCAGTTTTGGCAAATAGGAAACAGGATCCTGAATAGAAGCATTCGTTCTATCCCAACCATTATCAATGGACTTGAGGTCATCTCGTCAGCATCCGACAAGGCCAAACTATTTGCCAAGAACTTTGCAGCTAATTCTACCCTATGCGACGAAGGCCATCAACTCCCGGTATTTCTCCCTATAACAGACAACATGCTATGCAACATACAAATATCTGTGCGTGAGGTCGCCAAGCTAATCAAGAACTGGCCCTGACGGCATTCCAATTATAGTGCTGAAAAAGCTTCAAACAGAACTTGCCCCCATACTTACAAAACTGTTTAAGCGTTTCTTCCCAACACCCTGGAAAACCTCATCAGTATGCTCTGTATTTAAGAATTCAGATAAGTCGTCTCCCTCTCATTACAGACCAATAAGTCTTCTGTGTGTTATGAGTAAATTGCTAGAATCCATATTAAATAGAGATATAGTCAACCACCCCAGCAGAAATAATCTTCTTAGTTACATGTAATAGGGTTTCCGTTCTGCCAGATCTACAGCAGATGTGCTAACGGTTATATCTCATAGGATTGGTGAATCTCTCGACAAAGGCTTCCTCTCTAGGGCAATTAGTCTTGACATATCAAAAGCCTTCGATAAGGTATGGCATAAAGGCCTACTTCATAAGATTTCCAGCTACGGTATAACTGGAAATGTTTTATCAATTATTAAATCATTTCTCTGATAGGCTCATGAGAGTAGTGGTTGATGGGCAGAAATCAGAGGCCCTCAGTGTTAATGCTGGAGTTCCTCGGGGGTGCATCCTGGGCCCAACTCTCTTCCTGATCTACATCAATGATATCTACAAAACACATACTTAAATCATTCGTTGACATCTATGCTGATGACACGACCATCTATGGCAACACATCAAATGCCGGAAATGACAAAGTTCTCTCTGATTCTCTCTCCTCTGATCTCGAGCGCCTGGTATAGTGGGGGAAGAGGTGACTGGTTACTTTTAATGCATCTAAGACCAAGCTCCTATCTTTACATCATCAACGCTCTGACCCTCATCTGGTATCAATTGAAATGGATGGCTCTCGTCTTGGGGAGGCTCCATGTTTTGACAAGCTTCTGGGATTGACATTTACTCTTGATCTGAAATGGAACACGTACATCAAATCTGTTGCTAAGGTCGCTGGGAAAATGGTAGGATCATTCTACCGTTCAGAAGATATCTCACTGCTGTTGCAATTCTCTATCTCTATAAAAGCCAAGTACCTTCAAGGATGGAGTACTGCTGCCATATCTGGGCAGGAGCTGCTAAAAGCAGCCTATCCTGCCTTGATAGAGTACAAAATAGTCTTAGTGGGGGATGCTCTTTTCTCTTCCCTGCAATCTCTCGCCTACAGGAGAGACGTTGCGAGCCTGTCTTTGTTTTTTCTTTACTTCCATGGCAAGTGCTCGTCTGAGCTCCAATCTATGGTCACCCCTCTCCAATCTTTCACGAAAAACACTTAATCTTTCACTGAAACCACTGTCAAAAATGTCCCCACTCTTTATCTGTGCCTAAACCAAAACGTAGGTTCCATGAGCAAAGCTTCTTTCTTAGAACTGCACGCCAGTGGAACTCTGTTCCGTCTGCCTGCTTCCCACCTGACTACAACTTGGATGTCTTCAAGTCCAACATAAACAAATTCCTGATGAACCGCCCCCTTAAGTTAGACACTTTATCAAATCTCAACACTAACGTACTGTACACGCAATAACCCTTATCCCCGAGTGGCTTACGGGCCTTGATAAGTAGTGACCACCTTGTAAAAAAAAAGTTAAAATAAAATGGATATAGGCATACATGAAGTCAATTCATAAGGAAAGGACATCATATAAAAAGAGGGGCTATAACCATTATTTATATCCACGCATTGCGAAGCCTAATGCTCCTCAAAATCAGAATAGGACAAGAGAGCTAGGTTACAGATTTAGGGAAATGCGACATCTAGCTTAGATTACATTAGGCAGGAAATGTAAAATAAAAAATAAAACATTAAAGGAAAATATACGAATTATAGAACATAAGTTCCTGGATATAACTTTAAACTATATCCGATAAGGAGGCCTCAGCTTGCGGGCTTTGGGAAGTATGGAGCCACGCTTAAATTGCTATTGCTCGCAATCGATTTTTTACTGCTTATTTCGCATGATTTTATCAAGTATTTTGTTTTTATAATTAAGAAAATCAAATTTTATAACTTGTTTGATGAGAGAGAGAGAGAGAGAGAGAGAGAGAGAGAGAGAGAGAGAGAGAGATCAGTCGCCATATTTGATTTAGTTCGAAATTTATCCTTGGTTACCGCCCCTTTAACAATCTCTCCAGAAACAAGGGCTCACCAATAGCTACTAAAAATACTTAATCGCTTAAAAAGAAAGTGATGAAAACAAAGTTTCCGGTAACAGTTAAAGTCTTTGGTGTGGTTTCAAGTGAGGGCCACATCATGCCACCTCACACCTTCGAAGTCGGCTTAAAAGTCAACACTAAAGTGTACCTGGATGTGCTGAAGAGTCTGGTGATCCCCTGGTGCAATCAGGTGCCCACTGACTGACTCTGGGTGTGACAGCAGGACTTGCCGATGGCACACAAGTCCAAAGAGAGCCAGACTTGGCTTCAGAAGAAGCGCAATGAGATTTTATCCTTCTCTCACTGGCTCCCCTCCTCCTCCGGCCTGAACCCACTGAACTACTTCATCTAGTCTAAAGTCGACACTTTCGGAAAAGGTATGCGCCCAGTTCTAGACCAGTATCGAGGTGATGATTGAGGCTGAAGGCGGCTACATTGAGTAGATGTCAGCTCTATTACATAATCAAGTTATCTGAATTGATTTTGTCAATAAAAGTTTTAAAATAAAGCTGTACTTTTGTTTTCTTTAGGATGACAACTTTATTGTTTCAACCTGTATTAGGTATTTCAAATTTTAAGGCTGCAGGTCTTTTAACTACAAACCGCTATTGTGTTGCAGTTATTCTTGAAAATATGAAGAAAATTTTTGAAAATATGAAGAAAATTTTTGAAAATATGAAGAAATTTTTGAAAATATGAAGAAAATTTTTGAAAATATGAAGAAATTTTTGAAAATAAGAAGAAATTTTTTGAAAATATGAAGAAATTTTTTGAAAATATGAAGAAAATTTTTGAAAATATGAAGAAAAATTTTTGAAAATATGAAGAAAATTTTTGAAAATAAGAAGAAATTTTTTGAAAATATGAAGAAAATTTTTGAAAATATGAAGAAATTTTTTGACAATATGAAGAAATTTTTAAAAATATGAAGAAAATGTTTGAAAATATGAAGAAAATTTTTGAAAATATGAAGAAAATTTTTGAAAATATGAAGAAAAATTTTGAAAATATGAAGAAATTTTTTGAAAATATGAAGAAATTTTTTGAAAATATGAAGAAAAATTTTGAAAATATGAAGAAAATTTTTGAAAATATGAAGAAATTTTTTGAAAATATGAAGAAAATTTTTGAAAATATGAAGAAATTTTTGAAAATATGAAGAAAATTTTTGAAAATAAGAAGACATTTTTTGAAAATATGAAGAAATTTTTTGAAAATATGAAGAAATTTTTTGACAATATGAAGAAATTTTTGAAAATATGAAGAAAATTTTTGAAAATATGAAGAAAATTTTTGAAAATATGAAGAAAATTTTTGAAAATATGAAGAAATTTTTTGAAAATATGAAGAAAAATTTTGAAAATATGAAGAAAATTTTTGAAAATATGAAGAAATCTTTTGAAAATATGAAGAAAATTTTTGAAAATATGAAGAACTTTTTTGAAAATAAGAAGAAAATTTTTGAAAATAAGAAGAAAATTTTTGAAAATATGAAGAAAATATTTGAAAATATGAAGAAATTTTTTGAAAATATGAAGAAAATTTTTGAAAATATGAAGAAATTTTTTGAAAATATGAAGAAATTTTTTGACAATATGAAGAAATTTTTGAAAATATGAAGAAAATTTTTGAAAATATGAAGAAAATTTTTGAAAATATGAAGAAAATTTTTGAAAATATGAAGAAAATTTTTGAAAATATGAAGAAAAATTTTGAAAATATGAAGAAAATTTTTGAAAATATGAAGAAATTTTTTGAAAATATGAAGAAAATTTTTGAAAATATGAAGAACTTTTTTGAAAATAAGAAGAAAATTTTTGAAAATAAGAAGAAAATTTTTGAAAATATGAAGAAAATATTTGAAAATATGAAGAAATTTTTTGAAAATATGAAGAAAATTTTTGAAAATATGAAGAAAATATTTGAAAATATGAAGAAAATTTTGGACAATATGAAGAAATTTTTTGAAAATATGAATAAAATTTTGAAAATATGAAGAAAATTTTTGAAAATATGAAGAAAATGTTTGAAAATATAAAGAAATTTTTTGAAAATATGGAGAATTTGAAACATTAAAGCTTTTACTAAAAAAGGAGTTAACTATCCTATCAAGTAAAGTAAACACTTGAAAGTAATTTTAGTTTCAAGATTATAGTGCTCACTTTTTTTTTTTTAGATGTGGCATGATTGTTTGTATTATTTGGAATAATCAGACTAATGTTCTCAAATTGAGGGTTATTTTTCATAA
>NC_136498.1:127592700-127595200 GCF_053919585.1 Euprymna scolopes
TTTAGAAAAAATAAATAACAAAGGAACAACAAACATAATTGCAAAAAACCCTTGTTCAAAATTATTGGCACGGCTTTGTTTTTCTTTTAGTATCAGTATAATATCAATCAATTTCCGGTTTACGTGCTTTCTGAACTTTTTTATAGCCATATTATGCTTGTTTAACGCTAATTCAGTGAATAATTTTTTTCAGATAATTTTTAGATAGCGATTTATTTAAACTATTATAAGTGACTAAATTATAATTTTCAATCGCCATGGTTAAAACTAAGGAACACAGCGAAGACGTCAGAAAGCTTGTTGTAGCATGCCATACCAATGGGGAGGGCTATGATAAGATTTCAAAGAAGCTAAACCTTCCCAAATCCACTGTTAGAGCCATAATAAACAAGTTCAAATCGCAAGGCCACGTTATGAGTTTAGAGGGTAGAGGGAGAAAAAGGATTCTTTCCCCAAGAGATGAACGGAAAATTGTTCGACAAGTAAAACAAAACACAAGGATCTCTGTTGGGGAGATTGTTGATGAACAGAGCACCTCTGGAGTGAATGTATCTCGACATACAGTTGGTAGAGTTTTGAAGAGAGCTGGTTTAAAAGCATGTCGTCCGAGAAAGACTCCCTTATTGAAGCCTATGCACCTGAAAGCAAGGCTAGCCTTTGCAAAACGTCATATTGATAAAGATGTTGCATTCTGGAAACGTGTTCTATGGACTGACGAAATGAAAATAGAGTTATTTGGCCATAATAAAGTGTCTTATATTTACAGAAAATCTGGCGAAGCTTTCCTGCCTAAGAACACCATACCCACAGTGAAGCACGGTGGAGGCAGTTTGATGTTTTGGGGATCCTTTGCTGCCTCTGGACCAGGGCGACTTGTTAAGGTCACAGGTAGCATAAAAAAGGAAGATTATGTTAAAATATTGGATGAAAACCTGAAAGACTCTGCTAAAGAGCTCTCACTTGGTCGTCGTTGGTGGTTCATGCAAGATAATGACCCAAAGCATTCGGCTAAACTGACTAAGAAATGGCTTGAGGACAATCATATTAATGTTTTGGAGTGGCCATCACAAAGCCCAGACCTTAATCCAATTGAAAATTTATGGAGAACATTAAAATTGAGGGTAATGCAAAGGAAGCCTAAGAATCTTATTCAATTGGAGGATTATTGTCAGGAAGAGTGGGCTAAAATTACTACTGAAGAGTGCAACAACTTGGTTGTAAACTATGAAAAGCGACTGAGGAAGGTAATCAAGGCCAAAGGCTATACAATTGATTATTAAATAAATCGTGCCAATAATTTTGAACAAGGGTTTTTTGCAATTATGTTTGTTGTTCCTTTGTTATTTATTTTTTCTAAAATCCGATTGCTGCATCGGAAAGGGCAGTTAAAAATACATAATATACTTTGTTATTTTCTTTAATTTAATCCCTTTTTTAGAATTTATTAGACAAAATTTAACTTTTATTTTACCGTGCCAATAAATATGATCATCACTGTATAATAACAATTCACTTTACCTTTTTGTAAGAATCACAAACACAAGACGAGCTTTATCAAAACACATGATGGGTTTATTTCTTCACGACCGGCCGTGGTTTTCTCATCAAGAATTCAAAGCTTCACATTTTAGTTTCAAAGTGATCGTCTCGCTTCTAGACGTTCGAATTTCAAACTCCAGACTCTCTCTGAGTTTCTCACTGACTCTATCCAACTAACTAACTAACTCTCACTTCCTATATTGATAAATCCATGCATGTCCGGCCACGTGAGCAAAATTCACGTGTTTCATGATGCGCGACTTTGCACGTTTCCGACATTATGATTTCCCAATAACCTATTTTTTCTTTGATGTTTTTACAAAGGAATTCAACCTACACATCTAATTCATTTAACCCATATTTTATTATCCACATTCTTTCTAACAATTGAATAGTTTATTTATTATTTATTTCATCAGAATTACAATTTACTGGACATTCCATTTAAACCTATTGTTCTTTAAAACTTATATCCAAGGTTCGATTTCTGCTTTCTCTCATTTTATTTTCATTTTAAGTAATCTCTCTATTTTTATGCTTACATGAAAAGGGGACAGCCCTTATCATGTAACAATCGAAATCCTATAGGATAAGGCTCTCTTACATGTAGGGACCACAACTGTGAAGGGGTTGTATTTTGCTGCTTGTCGGGTTTGTCGGGGTATTTACGTCGAGGGAGTACAAGTGCTTGCAGTTCGTCGGAGCATTCACCGTTAAAGTACATTTAGAACAGGCAGAGGGATGCTACATTTCATCGATGGGACAGAGGCTGAAGCTTAGATGACAGTTCAGGACCTATCAGGTTGGCGATTCTCTTTTGAACCTTGTCTAGGAGTGAGAGACTAGTAGCAGATGCACCAGCCCAAATATGACAACAATACTACATACATGGGCGAATGGTGGTCTTATAGAGGTACATGATACTTTCCGGTGTTAGTAGCTTTCTAGCACGGTAGAATAC
>NC_136498.1:127600200-127722700 GCF_053919585.1 Euprymna scolopes
TGGCTGTCGAGAGGTCGTGCTGGTCAGCATAGAAGGAGCGGTGTTGGCTGGAGTACACATGATCCACAGACTTCGATTTTTAAAGTGGTTAACGATTCATGCGCTCGTTGCATGCGCCATCTTTGGTCAGACATTCCTCGATTTGGAGGGAAGGAGGGCATTTGCAAGAAAGAAAACACACACACACACACACACACAAATCTTCGTCCAACGTCTAATTCTTTTTTTTTTTTTGCATTTTTCACGGCGTCTGTTCTATCCCATATTTTGGACTATCACAAAAGCCAAATCGATGACCTCTGTCACTAATTATTTAATGGATCGATAATCATGATTATTAACAAAGCATCGAATATTTAATAAAGAGAAAAATGAATGTACCTACATGAAACGGTCGATATTTTCCGAGAGTTTGCTTATGGGGAGGAGAAAGAATAGAGAATGTGGTTGATATATCAGTGCACAAGAGTGGATACCTGTTTTTTTTTTCTTCTAAAACGTTGCTTTAATAGACGTGTGGAAATTATATATGTTCGTGTGCGCATAAGACATACACGCGGAAGGGTACCTTCCCAGCCAGTCGAATTTTTGATGAAGAAAATAAAAGAAACCAGTCCTAAGTTCCTTTTTTTAATTCCATTTTCACCCCAACAAGGCCCAGTGCCACTTTGGTGTAGTTGGCTATTATCGGGAATATAAGTTGCAGGGATACTATGTAGAGAGTTGAACATTATACTTGGACTTCTGCATGTCAGTACAGTTGAGAAAGCAGGAACCTGGAAGGGAATTCCAGTCTATCAATTCTAGGGGAAAAACTATTAGAGTAGAAGGCTTTCTTACATCTAAGGATCTCTGGTGTGTAGGGGTGGGATTTTGCTGCTTGTCGAGTTTATCGGAGGTATTTACGTCGAGGGGGTAGAGGGGTACAAGGGATTTTAGTTCCTCGGAACATCCACCATTAAAATACTTGTAAAACAGGCAGAGGGATGCAACATTTCTTCGATGGGACAGAAGTTGATACTTAGATGATAGTTCAGGACCTATCAGTTTGGCGATTCTCTTTTGAACTCTATAGGCCCAAATATCCATTTAAAATAACTACTATATATATCTGATACATAAACAAACAAAAAACATAAGTAAATGAGGAACTCGATAAAGTGAAAGCAAATGAAATAATAAAAAATAGTGAAGAGCTAAAAGTAAATTAATATATAAAAAAAAAACACTTTTCAATAGGAAGTCGTCGTCAGTAAAGAAATGACAATCATAAAAACAACCTATCATACAAGGTAGTAACGACGAAAGGAACATAAAAGAACTTTAGATCAAAGCAACATAAATGCCATCAGACTAATAAAATAAAAATACCTCCAACTGTCAACAACTTAATCGCATGAAACAGTACTTTCCCTCGCCTTATCCCTACTCTGAACACTGAAAACACTAAAACAAAATAAACGAATAAAATGGAGATGAAATAATAAAAATAATAAATTAAAAAAAAAAAATTCTCAAAAGGAAATTATAGTCGCCAACAATAAACGATATAAGACCATAAAGAAAAAACTTAAGATATGTGGAATTTTAAATCAAGTGCAATAAATAACCGCCAAACTAAAAGAACTACCTAACACCTCCCTACTAATGACAGCTTACACACAGGAAACAGCATTTCCCTTCCTCTCACCACACCCCCAAAACCCCTGCTGCTTACATTCACAAAGTATACACCTTTATTTCCCCGAGCTGTAGATCGCACCCAAATATCTTACAAAAATCAATATAATCTTACACCCGTTTCAATATCGATTCTTTTTTTTTTGATCTGATGAATTGTTTTCCCTGAATTGGAACTCCACTGAAGCATGTATGCACATATGTAACCAACAATGTTTGTATAATAAACAGAATATATATATATATATATATATATATATATATATATATATATATATATATATATATATATATATATATAGTGTCAGAATATATATATATATATATATAGTTTCTATTTGTTTTTACATGAACAATAATATGTTGCTACACAGTCATGGGCATATTTCGGTCAACTAGTTACTAGTAACAAGAGACCTCTTCAAGCGATAGAGCTTATACGAAAGCAAAGTTTTAAACGTAGATATATATATACTAGCAAAAGTACCCATCGTTGACTGGGTTCAAAAACAGCCGACATAAAATGGACTCTGATTTATGAAAGTATGATAGGTTATGAAAAGGAAGGGTTTTAAAGAGACAGCTTTGAATTTGAGGGTATCAAAACCAAAGCAAAATATGACGAAAGTAAAAATAAAATAGATAAATCCCATAATTTATTATACGATACCTGTTGTTCACGCTGAAACACTTATTCACAATATTCTGTGGACCTATATTAAAAAACCTTGTTAAAATTTGTGATATATTTCCATTCTATGAAGGTCAGGCGCGAACGAACCTCCCATAATTTTATTATACCATATTTCTTCAAACTGAAACATAATTATCAAAATATACTTAGGCAGATAGATATGAAAAGTCTTTATTAAAGTTTGTGTCTATTTCCATTCGATGGAGGACAGGCGCGAACGCAGACCCCACAATTTTATTATATCATCCCTATTTAAATTAAAACATACTTATCAAAGTATTATTATGTACATGTATATAAAAAAAAAAACTTGTAAACGTTTTTTTTATTTCAAAATTTTTTATTTCCATACTTTGTGGACCAGGCGTGTACGCAGAACCAACAATTTTAATGAATCATCATAACGCCAGATCAAACATACCCATTCTTGTTTTTCGATACCTCTATCATTATATGTGATCAGTTTTCTATAATAGTCAACCATATAGGATATATATATATGAATGATATAGCAGTATCTATTATATATTACGAGTATATCCTATTTTCATAAACGGATGTCAATATTATATATAGAGCATTAATATAAGACAAAATAAAATGATAGAAAATAAACTTACATTGTTTGTTAGATTAACAGAAATTATTAATCAAAAGAGAAAACAAAATATTTCTCTTGTTGCAAAATTTGATTTTGCTTTGTTTCTTCAGAAAAAAATAACTAACAAAATAAATTTATAATATTATTGGTATAGAATTGCTATTAGCATTTGTTATTTTTCCATATATATATATATATATATATATATATATATATATATATATATATATATATATATATGTCATCCACATACAGCACTGCTTCGCTGTTTCACAGCAACTGCTAAAGCCAGTTAAAGCTTCTCACCATTGCGCTATACAGCTGATGCTGTGTGGGTAATGAATTAACGATGTTTTTACACCGTCCAAATGTCTCCGCTAGATTTGTTTACACAAAGAGCGTCGATTAATACGCTCATGGCAGTTTGGGTATCACTTTCCGATATGCTTAAACCAAGATAGGCAGCATTATAGAAATTTTATATATATATATATATATATATATATATATATATATATATATATATATATATATATTACAATATGATTATATATATATATATTAAAATATGATTATATATATATATTAAAATATGATTATATATATAATCATTTCTCATGCTTATATATATATTCATATATATATATATATATATATATATATATTTATATATATTATAAGGTAAAATTAAAAGCCAAGAACAATGCGAGATTTTTTTTATATATAGAGTAAAATTAAATGAAAACAAAGGAAATAAATTTCTTTTTTTGTTGTTTGTTTTTTCTTTTTCACACAAATTTTAACTCTAAACAACAGTCTTTTTTTCTGTTGTATTCAATGGTGTTATAAATCTCAATTTATTTCAGACCTATTAGTCCTTTTTCAAGAGAAGACAGCGAAAAAGGACTAATAGGTCTGAAATATATTGAGATTTATAACACCATTGAATACAACAGAAAAAAAAGACTGTTGTTTAGAGTTAAAATTTGTGTGAAAAAGAAAAAACAAACAACAAAAAAAGAAATTTCTTTCTTTTGTTTTCATTTAATTTTACTCTATATATATAAAAAAAATCTCGCATTGTTCTTGGCTTTTAATTTTACCTTATAATTTTCTTCAACAATGCTTCAAGCAAACTACAATCTACTTATATATTTAAGCATTTATTATCTCTCTCGCACTTTCTCTCTATATATACATATATTAAAATATGATTATATATATATATATTAAAATATGATTATATATATCAAAATACAATTATATATATATTAAAATATGATTATATATATATATTAAAATATGATTATATATATAATCATTTCTTATGCTTATATATATATATATATTTATAGATATAAGTATTTTCTCTCTCTCTCTCTCTGTCTCTCTCTATATATATATATATAAATATATATATATATATTTATATATATTACAATGATATATATATATTTATTTATTTATATATATTATATTACAATGATATAAAAATTTATATATATATATATCATTGTAATAAAGCCATATTCCTGTCTGTTTGCTTGTTCGTTTGTTGGTTCCCAATATACGTCATATAAGACGTCATAACAGATGGCGTCATACACACATATACACACACATACACACATACACACACGCACACACGCACGCACACACACGAACACACACATGCACACACACATGCACACACACACGCACACACAAGTACATACACACGCACGCATACACACACACGCACGCATACACACACACGCCCGCACACACACGAACACACGCATGCACACACACGCACACACAAGTACACGCACACACGCACGCGCACGCATACACGCATACACATACGCACGCACACACACAGATATTATAATATAGCCGTATTGGTGTTTGTTTTTCTGTCTGTTCGCAATATGTCATATATGCCGTCCAAGCAGATACGTCATATATGATGACGTAACATATATATGTATCTATTATAATAAAACCGTATTCCTGTCTGTTTGTTACTTTGTTTGCTTGTTTGCAATGTACGTCATAGATGACGCCACAATAGATGACGTCATATATAGTTTCATAATAAAAGCAGTTTACTGACTGTTTAAAAATGGACGAAAGTGGCAAAAATGAAAGTAACGATACCTGGACGAAGTCAGGCAGATTATCTAGTATAATATATATATATATATATATATATATATATATATACATATATATATATATATATATATATATATATATATGTATATATATATATATATATATATATATATATATATATACTAGATAATCTGCCTGACTTCGTCCAGGTATCGTTACTTTCATTTTCATATTTGGGGTAGAGAGGGCTCCCGTAAGCCGTGGTGAAGGCAACCTTTCTAGGAGAAGCAAATCTCTGATTAATAAACCATAAAGCGGAAGACCAGTACCCGCATTAAGCTGGTCTGCAGTTTAATTTGTTGCTGGCTATTTTGCTCTTGCTTGTTGCTTGATCTCAACATTTTGAACAGAGAGAGAGAGAGACTTAGCTGTCGTACAAAGCTAAGATTCTGTAACATCATATTTGTATAGATACTCCCTCAGACATTTGGGCTCATGGATTTTAAATGTCTGATGGAGTGGCACTGGTCTGACAAGACGTTGCAGTCATCATATATATATATATATATATATATATATATATATATATATTACAATAGAAAATGCGAGCACGGAAAGTAATATGGTAAAAAAACGGACAAGATATTCTAGTAAAAAAAATAATAGAATTATAACTTGAAATATTGCAGCATTAAGCATTGATGTTTAATGTTATAAATTGAATTTTAAAAACATTCCTAATGCTGCAATATATTACGTTATGAATTTATATTTTTTACTAGAATATATTTTCCTTTTTACCAGTTTAAAAAACTTGTCTTTTTCTGTTCCATGTTGAAGCTTAACAGAATTACTTTTCATGCTCGAATTTTTCTATTGTAACCGACGATTTTTTCAAGACTTCCAGAGAATTCACTCGTTCTTTGATTAATTTAAATCTTTTTTTTCCCACACAAACATAACACACATATGTAATAACAATGTACGGCACTCGTCTACCATCATTCTCTCTGTTTCAGTTGTTATTTCTCTTTTCGCGAGAGCGGTGAATTAGTAGCAACTCTAGTCGCTTAAGCGACGTGGTTGCTATGAAAACCAGTCATACAAAACGTCGCTTACCGGCTTACAAGCTTTTACGATTTTGAACACCAGTAAAGTTCATCATAACGTTTGTTTTATTGAACGAAAATTGAAATCTTTTTACAATATAGCTGAGAAGGTAATCTATAAACTGTAATAATTGTTTGAAATTTGGTCGAAAGAATGAGTGAACGGTGAAGCTTTAAAGCAATTCTAAATGACTAAAACTGCCACTCAACAATATATTCAAACACTACCGCTTTTGAATATAAATACATACATATTAATATATATATATAAATACATATATATATATATAAATACATACATATGTAGGCACACACATATATATATATATATATATATATATATATATATGTATATATTGATATATATAAATATATATATTGATTTGCACTGTGCCCAAGAGGGCCGACATGTAACAACGTGGGGATTAAATTTCTTTTCCCCAAACGAACGCACCAGGTTTATCATGCACAAAATTAACTTTTTGTTGGTAACATCGGATGGAAATCACATCTGACGAGTTGATGAGAAAGAAAAGTTTTATGAAAACATAAAACATAAAATTGTCATCCCATTAACGAAACGGTTGTAATGAAGAGATTCAAGATTAAGTAAACAGGAGTTATACAAAAGAAAAAATGCAGGTCTTTGAATTTCAAGAAAATTTTGTACTATATATATATATATATATATATATATATATATATATATATATATAAAGAACTAGAGATAGACAAAAGAGGAAAAGAAAAGAAGAGACAATGATAATCGATACGTCATTAAGAAATAGTGAAGCATTGTCACTTGTGATGGCATCTCCTCTTAATAGCTAGGCCTTTTTGAATCCCTCCAACCATGTTTAACTTAATGCGTAATCTTTTCAACTTAGCTAAATAACCAGCCAGTCTGATAGAAGTAAAAATTATGTACTCAAATCGTGATTTGTCTGTAATACAGAGAACAACATTAATAAGTAATAAATAATCATTCGCTACAGCGCAACACACATAAAAGGGAACGTGCAAAAAATGGTGAGGGCGGAACAATGACGAAACACATTAATGATCATTTTTGAGCATAACAGTTGCACGGGTTTGCGCATGCGTGAATTGATGCTCATCAATAAAGATAAATCGCTGATGAATTGAAGAGCGATTTCTTTTTAGATTGAAATTATATACATCGATGAACAAACAAGCATTAACAATCGTCTGATTTTAAAATCACACAGTGCCAGTATTCAGGCATGCACATTATATATATATATATATATATATATATATATATTTATATATATATATATATATATATATATATATATGAATAAATGATTAATAAAATATGTTAAAAGACTTCTTGAAAAATAGTTAAAAACATATTTAATTTTAAAAAAGGAAGCACAAGATAAGTGGATAGTCCTTAATCCGCGGAGTTTCGAAGAAATACTCTCCTTCTCATCAGAGGGCAGGAATTAGCAAAATGCGGGATCGGATTTTGCATATAAAAGTATTTAATGAAACTACAAGTAAGTCAAAGATCTTACTTGGTTAAAAAAAGGGTGAGGTAAGGGGAACAGGAGGCAAAAGAAAAATAATAAAAAGATTTCACATGAATGGATAGTCCGGTGAAGGGTAAAAATCCAAAACGGTCGAATTTAAAATTTCAATCCACTGGGTAAATTCCAAATGGTCCAAAATCATCCAAAAGGCAGAGTTCCTTGGAAAAAAGTGCAAATGGACTGAATTTCAAATCATTAAAAGAAAAGTACTAGAGATAATATTTGAAACACGTCTGTCAAGGCTGGATGAATCAAAAAAATTAAGGCTTAAAAAATTATTTTATATATATATATATATATATATATATATATATATATACGCCTATATATATATATATATATATATATATATATATATATATATATATATATATATATATATATATACTAGCTGGGTTCCTGGCGTTGACCGGTCATAAAATACGCTCAAATATAGTATTTTAATTCATGCAGATTTCGTATTTATTATTATCGAGTAAATTCTCTTTCGATTCATATATATTATATTGTACCCAGTATATAGAAGTGATTTAAAATGTACAAAGAAAATCCATGGGTACAATCGGATAGAATCTAAATAAAAAACATATAGCAGTCCAGCCTTAGTCGTTACCGTTTGAGCTATCGTCAGCTGGATAAGAAATTTATAGAAATGAACCGACTATAACGTATTAATATCTATTTGCGTATTTATAAAATCTACCATAGGTTCTTAACAGTGCAATTTAGACGACATCGTATTGTGGACTAAGGTATATGAAACCTCCTTCAAGTTACCGACTAGAACAAGCAATCAAATCGGCAATTTCACCGATTATGATTAGAATAAAAACATTGCAAATGTGGAACATTTGTTGGTCGTTATTCAATCTCAGGCCCCGCCGTGTCTCCTTTCTAGAATATATATATATATATATATATATATATATATATATATATATATATATATATATATATATATATATATATATATATATATATATATATACTCGGGGTTTTTTATATTCAAAAGTAATGGACTAATGAATTCAACGAGGTTGTTAGATAGTGCTCAATAAAAAGAGCTGATAATACTTGTTTATTGTTATATAAACATGTTCACATCCCATAATAGATTATTCATTGAACTTTTGAATAGTCAAGTCGCTGTCTGATGATATATGTTGTTTGATTGAAACAAGTGGCTATTTGTAGCAGCAGGATGTGAACATGTTTATATAACAATAAACATATATATATATATATATATATATATATATATATATATAAAATATCTTTTAGTCATCGACATACAGACCTGTTTCGTTGTTTCACAACTCATCAGTGCCGCTAGACTAACACCTATCCCAAGCCGAGGATCGAACCTAGAACCGTCGTGATGACAGTCGGCAGTTCTACCCCCTGACTACGGAAGGTGGCCGCAATTAATCTGTCCGAATGTCTATTTAAATAAACATCCGTCCGCCACTCGTAAAGTGCTCAAACGTTTGTTTGTAAACAAACCGCGAGCTTCGCATTTTTTCAGCTAAATTAAGTAGCGAGTAAGATTATTTACGATAGTGCTCGACCCAAGAGGGGGGCTTTATAAAATATATTTTAGTCATCGACATACAGACATATATATATATATATATATATATATATATATATATCCCCAAATCTCAGTACCATGTATATCAAATTTCGAGTCTGTAGGCTTAAAATTGACAGAGTTATTGCATAGGAAATGTACACACATACACACACAGACACTTTCACTTTTATATATATATATAGATTGCGCGACGATAATATCAGTAATTGCTGAGAATGCAGTTAGGAGATTCGGAGTTTCTATCCCATCACGGTTACCACCTGACGAAGGCCAGAGGAATAGTTGGCCGAAACGTCGTGAAACAACAACTAAGAAAAGATGAGGATAATAATAATAAATAATTCTCATCTCAATAATGAATTCCAATTAAATAATGTCTATGTGTCTGTCTACGTGTACATATATACGGCGAAAGGAAATATAAGATATGAAATGTATGCAGAAAATAAATATCAGTTTAAAAGAATTTAAAAGCTATTTATATTGTTATATATAACTGAGTCCATTTTTAAGGCTATTTTTGAATCCAGTCAGTCAACGACAGGTACTTCTGGTAGTTTAGAGTTCTTACGTTTTATAGAACTACAAAACTTAAGAACTCTTTCACTAATGAGGGTTTGAATCCGAAATTAATTCAAACAAGTGAAGCATGCATGGTCCACCGTGAGTGCGCAGTGAACGAGGCATAAAAAATTGACTAAGTTCAGCATTTGCCCCAAAAGGGAGATCAAATCCTGGTGAAAATGAACAAACGGTGCAGCTTTAGACTTACATATGTAAATTTGAGTTCTGCACTATGCACAAAAAAGTAATGACTAATTTCATCATTTGCACCCCCCCCATTTAGCCACCAAATCTCCAAGACCTTATCATATTTAAATTTGAGTTCAGCAGCATGCCAAACTGCTAAATAGACATACACAGAAAATTTTGGACAAATATGGTAAAATAGTCCCCAAAATGGAATGTTTTTATTAGCCCTAAAAGAGGCCTTAGATGAACATCTAAGAATTATCGCGAAGTATAGAAATTAGTTAGTTACAACTTTTTAGAAAGTTTTATGCACAATCCAAGGAATTAATTTTTTTTAATAAGCACAAAAATATCAATTGTAGCCATTTTAACCCAAAAGGTATCCCTATGGGAGTAACTGGAGTTACTTTTTTTACTCATATCATGTTTAATGTTTGTGCAAAATTTAAAAACTTTCAAGTCGTAGTTATTGGGACAGAAGAACGGACGAACAGACACACCGACTTTTTGTCGGGGGACCGATAATAAAATAATATATATATATATATATATATATATATATATATAATCATAAAATAAAATAATTAAACAATATAAATAAAATCATAAGGTACAATCTGTGTGTGTGTGTATTTGTGTTTGTGTGTGTGTATTTTTGTGTGTGTGTATTTGTGTGTGTGTGTATTTGTGTGTGTTTGTGTAGTTGTGTGTGTGTGTGTGTGTGTGTGTGTGTGTGTGTGTGTGTGTGCGTGTGTGTGTGTGGACATTTCCTTCCAAATAACTCTGTCAAGTTTCGGTCTAGAAACTCGAGATTTGACAGAAGGAGTATTGAGATTTGGAGAAATCTTTTTAATCAGTTTTCGGACAGAAATTTGGCTGTCAAATGTGAAATTTCAACGATTTGACCTGTGAAAACTCTACCTAACAATTTTGGGTCTAAACACTTGAAATTTTAAATTTAGGTTACTTGGACATGGATCAAACTTTTTAATTTGATTTGAGCCTCAAGAAATAAATGTTCGGGGGGTTAAAATTGGGATCAAAGTTAAAGAAATTTGACCTCTGCGGTCTCTACAAAATTACTCAGACAAGTTCTGTTCTAAACATTTGGAATTTTACATAAAGGGTATTCAGAGAAAAGGCAAGCTTTTTAATCGGTTTGAGTCGAAAATTTGAGCTGCCAAGGGGTCAACGTTCAAGAGATTTGACCTTTGCGGTGTCTAGCAAACTAATCAGCCAATTTTGGGTCTAAACATTTGAAATTTATACATAACGGGTATTCAGACATGCGGCAAGCATTTTAATCAGTTTTGGGGCGAAAATTTGGTTGCGTAAAGGTCAAAGTTTAAAAAGTTGACCTTTGCAGATTCTACCAAATTCATCCGCCAATTTTGGGTCTAAAGACGTGAAATTTTAGATGTAGGTAACTTAGACATGAGTAAAACTTTTATTTTGATTTGAGATTAAAATAATAAATGTTAAGGGATCAAAATTTGGGTCAAAGTTTTAAAAAAATTACCTCTTCGGTCTCTACGAATTTACTTAGACAAATTTTGGTCTAAACATTTGAAATCTTACATAAAGTGTTTTCACACGTAGGGCAAGTTATGAACAGTACATAGGGCCCGCGCATAGCCGGGCTGAACTGCTAGTAATCAAATAACATATACTTATAATAAAATGATGAAATAAAATAATGAAATAATATGAAAAGAATCACGAAATAAAGTATTAAAATATATTCATATTTTTTAGAATGATAAAATAAAATAATTTTTTTTATTCGCGTTCACCCGTCACAAGGCATATCGCCACTTGGACATAAGGGGTTATATTCATTTATGTGCTTTAAATGCAATAGTTCAATCCTGGCTGGAGGTAGTTGCTAATCTAGCCTCACTGATAAGATGTGATACAGCGAAAGAGTTCTGTATGTGCTTGATTATATATATATATATATATATATATATATATATATATAATAAGCCTGAAGAATCCTAGAGTGGATATTTATTTGCTTCCCCACTGAGCAAATTAGGCAGGAGGCCGTTTTTTAATGTGGAGATAGGGGAGGGGGGAGGGAAAGGGGGATCCAGCTCCCAAGAGGTGGGAAGTTGGAGCTGGCTTAGAAACTGTTGGTATGAAGGGTTGACCCTTCAGTGACCAAGGTCAGATATGTGGGGTTACCCCCACATATGGTCTTTGCTAGTCATAGCTTGCAGCATCTGTCGGAGCAGATACTACACTTTGATCTTGACCGCCCGGACGCCGAAGCGGGGATTTGGGCTGTGAAGAAGAATCCTAAATTGGATGAAACGCGGAATATTCAGTGTAGCTTAATCGCCATATACATTTTATAACTTACTATATATATATATATATATATATATTATTTTAAAACTATAATTATCCACTGACACGTGTTTAGTCGTCCACGACTCATCAGAGTGGCTGAATCTAGCGAGATTCGAAATCGGCACCTCCTGATAAGAAGCCTGAACCTCTACCACGCGGCTAACCTCGCCGGACTACCAAATGTATCACTTTTACGTAGATGTTTTTTTTATTTGTTTTTGTAAGCGATACTTTCTTGAATGAATTCAAGTATTTATACGAAAGTGCATTTTTACCTAAATGCTTGTTGGGAATAATTTTCCCATTGCCAATCTGGTACTCCCTTTAATGGGGAGCGGCATATATATTATTTTAAAAATATAATTATCCACTGACATATATATATATATATATATATATATATATATATATATATATATATATATATATATATATTAAATTTATTTATACAAACATTGATGGCTACATATGTGCATACATGTTTCTGTAATCACCCGCGTTGGGGTATTACGTCTCCAGGCCAAGAATCATCGCCGAGAACTGATATTTCAAACAAAAACATTTTCTTATTTCGTTTACAAAGTTAGAATGTAACATGGGTGGGGGTTATGAATGGGGGGAAGATAAGTAAAGTCCTTGAAAATAATAAACCTCTTCTTTTTTACTTCCCTTTTTTTATATTCCTTTTTGAAGTTTATCTATCCCATCTTTTGGTTTTTACGGTATAAGGTACTTGAGAATTTAGTATTTTTGTCTTGCTGTCAATAATTAAAAACATTCCTCATGGCTATATATATATATATATATATATATATATATATATATATATATATATATATATATATATATATATTAATTTTATTTATACAAACATTAATGGCTACATGTGTGCATACATGTTTCTGTAATCACCCACGTTGGGTGATTACGTCTTCAGGCCAATAATTACCGTCGAAAGTCTTGGCCTGAAGACGTAATCCCCCAACGTGGGTGATTACAGAAACATGTATGCACATATGTAGTCATTAATGTTTGTATAAATAAAATTAATATACTTGCTCTGTTCACTCATTGAGCACTATTTCGGTAGACACATGTTGTTTCATTGGATGTACTTCTTGGAAACTAAACTCTACTGGCTATATATATATATATATATATATATATATATATATATATATATATATATATATATATATATATATATATATATATATATGGTGTTCCAAAAGAAGCTGTTGTCTCGTTACACTACCAAAGAGCAGATATTTTCATACAATAGTACTTTCAGTTGAATTAACATTTCAAATCCGTCAGCTTTATATATATATATATATATATATATATATATATATATATATATATATATATATATATATATATATATATAATATATATATATATATATGATTCTTAGTATGGGAGAGATAATATATAACTATATAATTATATGTCTGGTTGTGTAAATAATTATATATATATATAAATATATATATATATATATATATATATATATATATATATATATATATATATATATATATATATATTTAGACAAATATTATTGAAAAGCACGGAATTATTCTGTTTTACAATTTTCCTTTTTATCTTCTCCAATCTCCGAATAGTCCTTTTTGCGTTTTTCTCGAAATTGTATATGTTGGCTCCATAATCGCGAGCGCTTTCGACAGAAGTACTTCTATCATCCTCAGGCATATTGTAGAAATAAATGTAGGGATTTTTTTTTAATTTACTTATATATATTTTTTTTCCTAGTTACGTGGTAATTTGTTACAAGTTAAGTGGGCGAATTTTTTTTTTTTTTTGCATATATTAAACAGACTTATATATACAAACACATATATACATTATTAAGCATCTATCCCAAACATTTCAATATATATATATATATATATATATATATATATATATATATATATATATATATATATATATATAATTATTTCTGAGGAAACATACTTTATTTCCTCATAATATTTACCAATACTCATTTTAGATGCTGACTGTAATTAAAGAGCAATAAAATAACTTCTTTCTTTTATTTAGTTGACATTTAAAATTCTTGACTGTTTCGTAGCACACAATCAATCACTTAATTATCATATCCATTAGTGAATCTATTTTGCCCTTAACTCATCAGAAGAAATAGCAACAATCAATCCATCAAAAGGAGATAAAATGCAATTAAAATCAGAAAATTGGGAGAGAAGCTGTACATACTTATAATATGTTTAATATAGTAAACATATAATAATATGTTTAATATTGTAAACATATTATATGTTTAATATTGTAAACATACTTATATTATATTTAATATTGTAAAGATATTATAATATGTTTAATATTGTAAACATATTATAATATGTTTAATATTGTAAACATACTATAATATGTTTAATATTGTAAACATATTATAATATGTTTAATATTTTAAACATATTATAATATGTTTAATATTGTAAACATACTATAATATGTTTAATATTGTAAACATATTATAATATGTTTAATATTTTAAGCATATTATAATATGTTTGATATTGTAAACAAACTATAATATGTTTAATATTGTAAACATATTATAATATGTTTAATATTGTAAACATACTATAATGCTTAATGTTGTAAACATACTATAATATGTTTAATATTTTAAACATATTATATGTTTAATATTGTAAACATATTATAATATGTTTAATATTGTAAACATATTATAATATGTTTAATATTGTAAACATACTATAATATGTTTAATACTGTAAACAAATGATAATATGTTTAATATTGTAAACATACTTATAATATGTTTTATATTGTAAACATACTATAATATGTTTAATATTGTAAACATATTATAATATGTTTAATGTTGTAAACTTACTATAATATGTTTAATACTGTAAACATATTATAATATGTTTAATATTGTAAACATATTATAATATGTTTAATATTGTAAACATATTATAAGGTATTTACAGCTTCTCTTCCAATTTTCTGATTTTAATTGCACTTCATCTCCTACATTTTTATATTCGCACTTTATCTCGCTTTGATGAATAGATTGTTGCTATTTTTCGTATGAGGTAAGGGCAAATTAGATTCACTGATTGATATAATAATTAAGTGTTTTATTTTGTGTTTCGAAACAGATGTCAAGAATTGTAAATGTCAACTGAACTGAAGAATATGGTTAATATCTTGAAATTTAGTCATTTTATCATTATATGTATGTATGTATATATATATATATATATATATATATATATATGAACAAATGATTAATAAAACATGTTAAAAGACATTTTGAAAAAGAGTTAAAAACATATTTAATATTAAAAAGGAAGGACAAGATAAGTGGATAGTCCTTAATCCGCGGAGTTTCGAAGAAATACTCTCCTTTTCATCAGAGGGCAGGAATTAGCAAAATGCGGGATCGGTTTTTGCATGTAAAAGTATTTAATGAAACCACAAGTAAGTCACAGATCTTACTTGGTTAAAAAAAAGGGTGAAGTAAGGGGAATAGGAGGTAAAAGAAAAAATGATAAAATGATTTCACATGAATGGATAGTCCGGTGAAGGGTAAAGAATCCAAGAATGGTAAAATCCAAACACGGTCGAATTAAAATCTTCCAATCCAACATGTCAGTTCTAAAGGAATCGCGTAACTGTGTTTTATTGAGCTTTTTAGATCTGGTTGAGATTACTTTACTTGTAAATATTAACTCTTTAATATTTATAATATATTTTAAGTTATATATATATATATGTATATATATATATATGTATATATATAACTACTTCATTTACTCACATAAAATTAATATACAAGAGTATAAATTTATGCGTAAACTTGAAGTATTTACTTCAAAAGTGCTCAATACGTAAGTAGAGCTAGTTAGTAAGTTATAAAATATATATAAATAAATAAACTAAATAAACATGAATATACATAAACTATCACACATGTATGTATGCATATATATGCATGTGTATGTATATATATATGTATGTGTGTGTATCTGTATATATATATGTACATGCGTATATATATAAACTAACATAAAAACCCTAACCTAGATTTAAAACAGGCCAAGAAACTAGATATCCAGGCTAAATAGAGTACACACAAAGGAAAAGGTCAACCAGAGGTCAAATAGGCCTTTGTCAGATAAGTGCATGCTCATTGGCTGATAGGAAGGGCGCGGTGGATACTAGAAAGCTGATTGGCTAACTAAAATTTTAATAGATGTATATATAAAAACGGCAAATAACCACAAAATTCGCGCATAAGCCTGAAGAGTCTTAGAGTGAATGAAACGCGGAATATTCAGTGTAGCTTAATCGCCATATATATTTTATAACTTACTATATATATATATATATATATATATATATATATATATATATATAATTATAAAACTCAAAGGGCCTTGTAACGGGTGTTGTAGCCAAACATCCGGTTTACGACTTCCGGTTGTGCATGCGTACATAGATATAAACCCATAACAGCGTAAACAAATAAACACAAATCTCTACTTTTGCAGACTTTGAGATGCGCACTGAAATATTGACGTTATTATTTAGAAATTATTATTTAACATGGGAAGGGTGGGGATGTTTTGCAACTATTCTGTATTACAACTATACTGCTGCAATTTTCTTACAAATAAATCAACTTTAACCCGTTGACAACCATAAGAACAATTTACAACGGCGTTTTTCCCACCGCCTTCCTATTTTTAAAACTTATTCTCCATTTTTTTATACACCTGTCTTAAAAATATTAATACATTTTCTTCTACCCTACCATAAATAAATAACCCCGAAAATATGTTTTTTAATTTGCGTTATAAATAAATATCCAACGCGACAATAAAACGTATAAATGTCAACTGGATTAAATGAATATATATATATATATATATATATATATATATATATATATATATATATATATATATATATATATATTATAAGGTAAAATTAAAAGCCAAGAACAATGCGAGATTTTTTTTATATAGAGTAAAATTAAATGAAAACAAAAGAAATAAATTTCTTTTTTTTGTTGTTTGTTTTTTCTTTTTCACACAAATTTTTACTCTAAACAACAGTCATTTTTTATTCTGTTGTATTCAATGGTGTTATAAATCTCAATATATTTCAGACCTATTCGTCCTTTTTCAAGAGAAGACAGCGGAAGAGTGTTCAAAATTGGAAAAGAAGCCGCAGAGTTTGCCACGTGATACCGCGAAATATAGAACAAAAAATGTCGTTAGGAGAACGTTAAAATAAATCAGTTGGTGTTTGAAATACTTGTTGCGTTTGTGAATCAAGGGAGATGACTATTCAAGCAAGGTTTTTTTTTGTTTTTTTTTAATTATTATTTTAATTATTGTTTTTCTTATGTTTTAAACTTATATTATAAAAGCGGAGCTCAATTCCAGTCAATTCGGAGTATTTTTTGAAATAATTAAAGATTCGAGGATACGAAGTTGACCTACGTTTCTTGAAGAAGCAAGAATGTTGATGTGAAAATCTGGTTCTGAATTAATACAAGTGCAAATATGTTTATAGAACGACGAAGCAGTAGTTTTTAAGTGCTCTTTAATGCGGTGGTGAAGCAATCTGGTAGTGCTTCCGATGTAAGATGCACTGCATTTAGCGCATTGTAGGTCGTAAACAACGTGGTTCTTAAAGCATAAACCTGTGTGTGATATTGGGCAATTAGAGAGTGAACATTTGTAAAATGTTAATAGCTTCTTCGCGGGAGTATGTGATAATTAAAATGTCATCGATATATCTAGTAAAAAGGAGATACGAGTAGCAGGTACTAAGGGTGTGTCTTTCGAGTTTGTCCATATAAGCAATGGCAAGAATACCGGATAGACTGGAGCCCATGGGTAGTCCAGATACTTGTTTGAACGTGTTTTGTAGGAAAGTAAAGTAAAGTAAAGTAAAGTAAATTATCACATACTCCCGCGAAGAAGCTATTAACATTTTCCACAAATTCAATAACGCCGACCCAAACTTAAAATTTACTATAGAACACCCAGACTCTTCTGAATCTCTTTCTCTACTTGATTTTAAAATACAAATAAAAATAATAAAAAAAACCCGCAAGCAAACGCCTCTTCGTACATTTCAAATCTGCACTACCTCTCAAGGACAAACTAAACTACGCACATGCCGAAATCTCACGCATACAAGACAAATGCACTAACATCTCCGACAAACATACACACACTAACAATTTCCTACAGACCCTCTCATTAAACGGCTACCCTAATACGATCCTATCCTCACTTAAAAAGAAAAAACGCAACACCTGACCCTTCTCTAACAATTGTTTTCTAAAACTACCCTTCCTCAGTGACAAAATCTCATCTTCAATCCGAAAAGCTATCCGCAGCGAGGGACTCAACATTCAACTCATCCACACTGGATCTACTTTAAGACAACAGCTCAACCGAAAACATCCATCGCATACACCTTCGCCTTGTTCACTCTCTAATTGCCCAATACCACACACAGGTTTATGCTTTAAGAACCACGTTGTTTACGGCCTACAATGCGCTAAATGCAGTGCACTACCAGATTGCTTCACCACCGCATTAAAGAAGCACTACCAGATTGCTTCACCACCGCATTAAAGAGCACTTAAACACTACTGCTTCGTCGTTCTATAAACATATTCGCACTTGTATTAATTCAGAACCAGATTTTCACATCAACATTCTTGCTTCTTCAAGAAACGTAGGTCAACTTCGTATCCTCGAATCTTTAATTATTTCAAAAAATACTCCCACACTAAACAATAGACTGGAATTGAGCTCCGCTTTTATAATATAAGTTTAAAACATAAGAAAAACAATAATTAAAAAAATATTAAAAAAAAACAAAAAAAAAACCCTTGCTTGAATAGTCATCTCCTTTGATTCACAAACGCAACAAGTATTTCAAACACCAACTGATTTATTTTAACGTTCTCCTAACGTCATTTTTTGTTCTATATTTCGCGGTATCACGTGGCAAACTCTGCGGCTGCTTTTCCAATTTTGAACACTCTTCCGCTGTCTTCTCTTGAAAAAGGACTAATAGGTCTGAAATATATTGAGATTTATAACATCATTGAATACAACAGAAAAAAAAAATGACTGTTGTTTAGAGTTAAAATTTGTGTGAAAAAGAAAAAACAAACAACAACAAAAAAAAAGAAATTTATTTCTTTTGTTTTCATTTAATTTTACTCTATATAAAAAAAAATCTCGCATTGTTCTTGGCTTTTATTTTACCTTATAATATTCTTCAACAATGCTTTAAGCAAACTACAATCTACTTATATATATATATATATATATATATATGTATATATATATATATATTGTTCACTCAGTTTATAGCAATTACGCTAATGTACATGTAATACTAAAATCAATAATTACATAAATATGTTTATGGAGTTGTACTTTAGAAGTCAGATTAATTTTGTATTTCATAGAAAGAAATCATCACGTGAACAATATGAAATCCCAAAACAATCGGCTTTCGATTTTTTATCATCGATGTAGTTTTTGATCCGATCCAATCAATTACGTTAAGTCTTATAAAAAGACAAGATTTATTTTTCAAGAGTAAAACTGATTCAGTATCGTTTTTTTTTTTTTTGGTCTTTTCTCGTGTATACGTTGTTGGCATAAAAAAAATAACAGAGAGAGAATAATTGAGAGGAAGATTGTGAGAGGGGATGGAAGAGGAATAGGAGGAGAGAAAAGAAATTAAATGAATAAAGAGGTAAGAGGGTGGAGGGATTTTAAAACGTAAGAAATAAGAGTGAGGGAGATGTAGAGACATAGAGAGACAGAAAAACAAAATGTAAAACAAAAGAAAGGAAGAAATAGATTAGAAGAGGAAAAATTATTGCTTTTTGTATAAAAGTGTTGGAATATGAAGAAAAGGTGAAAGAAAAAGAGAAAGTGGAAAAAGTGGGAAGATGCAGAGAGTGGGAATGATTGGTCCAGTAAAAGAAATGAAGAAAAAGAGAAAGAGAGAAATTGGCCGATGGAGAGGACAGGCAGACAGAATAAAGCTGCACCGTTTGTTCATTTTCACCAGGATTTGACCTCCCCTTTTGTTGCAAATGCTGAACTTAGTCAGAAAAATAGATAGATAGATAGATAGGTTTTATGTCAGGTCATGTCATATTCTACTGGTACCATGTAACCCAGTACTACCTGCCTCATGGTCGGGTCACCGGCGACTAAACTGGTTTTCCCACCAGACTTGTTTGGTAAGGAGGGCTGCTAGTCTCCCTGGAGGATTAAAAACAAGACCTTCCAAAGGGCGAATGAACTCTTTTTCTGGGTCAATGACCAACTAGCACCGTGTATATTTGTGTGTGTGTATATGTGTATTTGGGTGGACTCATGGATTTTAAATGTCTGAGGGAGTGGCACTCGTCTGACAAGACGTTGCAATCATCAGATAGATAGGTAGGTAGGTAGGTAGGTAGTTAGGTAAATAGATAGATATATAGGTGAGTAGATAGATAGATAAATAGATAGATAGGTAGACAGATAGATAAATTGATAGATAGATAGATTGATAGATAGATAGGTAGATAGATACGTACAGGTGTATTGAAAGAAGTAAAGGGGAAAACAGAGAGAATAGGTTGAAGAGTAGATAGATATACAGACAGAGAGCACAGTAAAGATATAGACAAATGGATTGATAGACTGTTAGATAAAGATAAATAGAGACTCAGGGAGATGAGGCGGAGGAATATACAGATAGACACACAGAGAAAATAGATAGATAGATAGATAGATAGATAGATAGATATCAAGGAAGAAGCAAAGAGAGGGACTCGAGGAAGATACAGACAGAGAAAACAGTAGATAGATAGATTGATATGGGTGGATAGATATCTAAATAGATACAGATGATGATTGCAACATCTTGTCAGACGAGTGCCACTCCCTCAAACACTTAGTCTATGAGCCCAAAACTGACTTCCATCGCCACTGGACCATTTTAATAGACAAATGCCTGAGGGAGTATCTATGCACAGATGATGTTACAGAGTCTTAGCTTTGTACGACACCTAAGTCTTTCTCTCGGTTCAAAATGTTGAGATCCAGCAACAAGCAAGAGCAAGATAGCCAGCAAACACTTAAATTGCAGATCAGCTTAATGCGGGTACTGGTCTCCCGCTTTATGGTTTATTAAATCAGAGATTTGCTTCTCCTAGAAAGGTTGCCTTCACCACGGCTTACGGAGACCTCTCCGCCCCAACACACACATACATACACACAAATACACACGGTGCTAGTTGGCCGTTGACCCCGCAAAAGAGTTCATTCGCCCTTTAGAAGGTAGATAGATAGATAGATAGATAGATACATACATACATACATACATACATGCATATATAGATAGATACTAAATGTTAAACAGAAAGAGGGGCCGAAGAAGAGACAGGCAGGTAGGCAGACAGATAGACAGAGAGAAAATGATAGATAGATGGATAGATAGATAGATAGATAGATAGATAGATAGATATCAAGGAAGAAGCAAAGAGAGGGACCCAAGGAAGACACAGACAGAGAAAATAATAGATAGATAGATTGATATGGGTGGATATATATCTAGATAGATATATAGATAGATATTAAAGATTAAACAGAAAGAGGGGCCGAAGAAGAGACAGACAAGCAGGTAGGCAGACAGACAGACAGAGAAAATAATAGATAGATAGATAGATAGATAGATAGATAGATAGATAAAAGGAAAAACAGAGAGAGGCAGAGGAAAGACAGAGATAAAGACAGGGAAAATGATAGAGAGACAGATAGAGAGAGGGAGAACGAGAGATAGAAAAGGAGAAACAGAGTAAGCAAAAGAATTAAAAGGAGAGAATTACCGGTTTCATCCATCATCGTTAATAAATAAGCTTTTTCACGCTTCGTTGGTCCTCCTCAACCAATTCCGTCTTTTTTTTAATCTTCTACTCAAGATCCGATTGGGGGCAAAAACAGGTTTTCTATTGGCTTTCAAATATGACATCTCATCTGCTCAACAATGGGAGCGTGTGACTCACCTAATCGACACATCGTTTTCAGTTCAATAAAATCAAATCAAACACAACTGTATCAAAAGGTTCAAAAAGATTCTCTTGTTGTGTAATCTTTCGTAATTCTTTCTATTCGATATGTCATTATTAAGATAAGGCACCGAACACACACACACACACACACACACACACACACACACACACACACACACACACACACACACGCATACAGAAACATACACACACACACACACACACACACACACACACACATATATATATATATACAGGGTGTCCGTAAAGTTACTATACAGTCTTATTGTTTTATTGTATTATATTTATATTAATAGTTAATATTTATTTTTTTTACAGGTTTATTTAATCAAGCATGCCACGCAAGCTAACTTTGGAAGAGCGCAAATTTATTTTGAAGCGAAGGCCTCCAATTTGAATATTTGTCATAGAAATTGTTTGCCTTGATTGTTACAGTCTTTTCGGATGTAACACGTGTATTTTCTGGGATTTTTATAAACATAAAGGTGTTATTTCTTTTTATTTCTTTTGTTACAAATAAATATTTTAATACAATATCTTACTGTACTGTTAATATATTACAGGGTGTCTGTATAGTAACTTGTAAGACTGTATAGTAACTTTACGGACACCCTGTATATATATATATATATATATATATATATATATATATATATATATATATATATATATATATATATATATGTATATATATAACTACTTCATTTACTCACATAAATTTAATATACGAAAGTATAGATTTATGCGTAAACTTTAAGTATTTACTTCAAAAGTGCTCAATACGTAGGTAGAGCTAGTTAATAATTTAAAAAATATATATGGCGATTAAGCTACACTGAATATTCTGCGTTTCATCCACTATAGGATTCGTCAGGGTACCTATTTTTCCCTCTAAATAAGCCTGACGAATCCTATAGTGGATGAAACGCAGAATATTCAGTGTAGCTTAATCGCCATATATATATATATATATATATATATATATATATATATATATATATATATATATATATATATAACATAATAGACAGGGTAACATAAGTATAGGTATATATTAATTCATTTTTCAGTTCGATATAGAAAAAAATCAAATAGAGGGATTTTAAAGACTCTTTTTACCTAGGCATCAGAAAAGGAAATTGGAGATAGGTTATATATATAAGGAAATGCGACATCTAGCTTAGGATAAATTTGGACGGAAATATAAAGTAAATAAAATTTAAAAAAAACAACAGAGAGGAAAATAAATAAAGCCTAGAACATAAGGACGAAGAAAAAGTAAGAAAAGAATGAATTAAATAAAATATTTTTTTGTATATCAAAATGAATACAATTTATTAATACAAATATTTAACTTTTAGTGACTTTACTTGAAGATTCAAAATGGCGTAATAAAATAAAAAAATAAAAGGTATTTGCAACTTCTCTCCCAATTTTCGCATTTTGTAATCATGCCACATGCATTTTATTTTCTTTTGATGGATTGATGGGCGTCGAACTCGGGAATCTACACAAAACTTCGATCAGAAACCTTATTTTATCTATCAGGTGTAATATGCTCCCTTTCCGTCAGCCATGACTGAGTAGAAATTCCAATTTGCTATTGTATTTTTAGGAAACCTGCACTAAATATTGAATCTTCAACCTTCAGAAAAGTGTACTATTTTCATCTGAAGTTTACACAGTACTCTATTTATTGTGCCACGTTATACTATTTTGGAGAGTGAAGGTTCGATCCTCAGTGTGGGTGGTTCAAAAATACGAAATTGTCAATGATTAGCCATGAATTACGGAACGAGAGCATGCTACAACTTTAGGGTAAAGAAAAGGTTCCGTTCGAAATTCTGTGCGGATTGCTGAGTTCAACAGACAGATACCCGAGTTTGACAAGATATCTATTATATTAACAAAGAAGCCGCAGGAATTCCCCTCTGAAAAAAATTATTGTAGGTTTGCAACAACAGATGTCACATAGAAATTCAATACAGCTAGACTAATAACCACTATCTAATGCAGTTTTCGGACACCTTTGCAGGCACATTCAATTGTGATGATAAAATACTACATCAGATATTAGGAGTAACACCATCACAATCGTAATATCGTTAGAGGAAGGGGTACCTATTTTTCCCTCTAAATATTTAGACCAACCAGCGTCACCAGTCGAAATATGGAGAAAGTATATATTATAAATACTGGCAACTTATTTTGAACAATTCAACATGTTAACATAGATGCATAACTAAAAAAATATACATAACGTCTTTTAACTCTCGATAATCGCACAAACATATAAAATTTAATCAACTTCTACATCATCATCATGTCATCATCATTAGGACGGGCTCCTTGCCCAGACCAATGTGACTCTTCCTCTCCAGAGTTTCCTGTCTTCCATCAGGTTCACAGTTAGAGTCGTGTGTTATTTGCTGGATGTACATGGGTCTAGGTCGTCCTTTGCTTGCGTGTCCGTGTCGTGGAATCCATTGCAATACATCACTCACCAATTCATGCTTGCCTCTCAGACAGTGACCGGCAAATCGTAAGTGTCTTTCCCTGATTTTATTAGATATGGCAGGTAGGTTGCCATAAAGTTGCTGTTTCGTGGGATGATTTTACCAAGATATATTTAATACTGTTCGCTAATCAACTTCAACATATGATGCAATTCTGGCAAAAAACTTAAAATTTTAATACGGTGAGCTCCAACAAAATTCTTTTAGAATTATTGGCATTTTAACACGCGTTGATAACTCTTTCATTGCACACACGAAACTTACATAAAATGTTATCAAACACATTTTGCTTTTTCCTTGCTCGGACGGAACACTTTCAAAATGTAAATACAGCCTTGGTTTGGGAATGTAACTATGCACAAAATACCGACACACCACTACTCCGCAAAACGGCTCTTAAATACAACAAATATTAATTTTACGGGTACCAATATTTAATTTTCTATATATGAGCTATTATCAAGACTTTAATGGTGCTCTGTTTGCTTTTATTGGATTTTTTATTTCCGTTGACGATTTGATTTAATTTTATATTCTTTACCGATTACCTAGGCTTCAAAGCTATGACTTATCATGTCGACACTTTCTTTTTGGAATTGAATGAACGCTTTGAAGTAAGTTAAAATACAAAAATATTGTGCAGGTAGCTTCCTTTAAGTGCAATTGGTTGCGTCTATCTTGCACTTGGTTCACCCTGTATATTTGTCAAGTGGTTTTTGAAATTATTTTTCATGAATCCAGTTGCTCCTATAATTAATGGAATAGTGGAGATCTTCCTAAGATTCCAATTTCTTTTCATGTACGACATGGTATTTCGTTATCTTTTCCCTATCAGCTCTGTTTATCTCAGGAACACTAACTTTTACTAAGGTTGCTTCTTTCTCGTTTTTGTCTTATATAAGTATGTCTGGTGTAATACCGCCAACTGTAGGAATTACATATTCATAGTGGATGGTTTGTACCTTATTTCCAACAGTTCTTTCGGGTGTAGGTTTCCAAGACTTGCTGCTGCATTTGATATTTAATGTTTTACAGATCTTTCTTCTTCCTCCGACCGCATGCCAGCAACCGCCGACCCATTCTTGTTCTCGACTTTACACGCCCTTTCCTTCTCCCGTTTTCCTTTTTCTTCTCGCACACACTTCCTTATTTTACTATGCATGTTTTTCCGGCTACTGCTGCTGCTAATTACCTCGCAAGCCAGCCATGTTCGCTGCTGCTGATATCCTCCCATGTTTTCATATGCACTATGTTACATACCTTCCCTACCACAAAAATTCTTTACGTGAATTTAATTAAAGCTGTCTGTTCAAGACCGGGTGCACCTTATCGTATTTTCATTTTTTTTATTATTATTAATGAGTTCAATTTACGATGAGAGAATAAGTACCATATTAAATCGCCGCAAATCATTTCTCCGTTCGCAGATTTTTAAACTAAACATTGACCAAAAGTGACGTTTACAAGGCATTCATCGTCAAGCCGAAATATCAGCTAACGTGATATTGTAGACAAACATAAACGAAATTCGATGAACGACATTATCATTATTATTATTTTTATCTTTTTATTTATTTATTTATTTTTGCAAATTAGTCCACCTGGCAAATTACTCCTCGTAATATGGATGTATGGAATACTGCTGCCACATCTGGGCAAGAGCTGCTAAAAACAGCATATCCTGCCTTGACAGAGTACAAAATAGACTTCGTGGCTTAGTAGGTGATGCCCTTTTCTCTTCCCTTTCAATCTCTCTCCCACATAAGAGACGTTGCGAGCCTATCTTTGTTTTATCGTTATTACCATGGCAGGTGCTCGTCTGAGCTCCAAATCTTTCACGATAAACACCCGTCTAGCTGAAATCACTGTCAAAATTTTTCCCCATTCTTTATCTGTACCTAAAGCAAAACGTAGATTCCATGAACAAAGCTTCTTTCTTAGAACTGCGCGCCTGTGCAACTCCCTACCACTTGCCTGTTTCCCTCCTGACTTCAACATGGATGTTTTCAAGTCCAACATCAACAAATTCCTGATAAACCGCCCCCTTAAGTAATGACACTTTATCAAATCTCCAATACTAATGAATACTGCAACACTATCCCATTGATTACTGTACACAAAATAATCCTTATCCCCGAGTGGCTTCTGGGCCTTGATGTGGTGACCTTCATGTAAAAAAAATGTATATATAGTAATCAATTGAGGATTGGTTCTATAATAATATATACGCATTTTGTATAAATGAAAATATCATGTTTAAGCGTATTGTACGACCTGGCAACGCCGAGCTGCCTGCTAGCAATATTTAAATAAGATAGAGAAAATGTGAATAATAAATTTCAAAAATGAAATTACAAATTTATCCATGGATACTTTTAATTCTTATTTAAAAATGAAGGTATTGCAAAGGTGGAAGGATAAAAAATGCAGCCATGAAACAAACATGGCCGACACAACTAAAAAAAGAAAGATGGCGAACATTTTCTAATTTATCAACCAAAGTGAAGCTCTTGGTGCAATTTTGCACATTTTCATCCCAAGCAAAGAATCAAATGCATAGGGCAAATGCATAAATTCATTTTAGTTCCGTCGTGATGCAGCTTTTTACTTTCAACTGCTGATTCACAAGAAACTATGAATCATAGCATGTTACAGTGCATTGCTGTTATAGAGTGCGTTCACGAGTTTTCGCTCTATATTTATGTTCTTCAACTCGTTCAACTTCTTTTTCTTGTGTCGCTATTTACATAATTTTCCCACATGATTAGATCACTCTGTCAGACGTTAAAAAGTATTTAAAAAAGTAAATGTTTAAATTCAACAGCATTTCTCGCGGTTAACTGTAGCCGAATAAATTAGGTCCTTGCTAATGAAGCCAGGGATGACTTCTGTCGCTGGGTTCGAATCTATCGACTGATGATTCCCCGACGGATGAAACATTAGTGTTTGTAGGTATTTAATAATGATTATAGTAAATAATTACACACACACACACATATATATATTTAATTATAAACCCCTCTCTTATTTAAGACACTCCTACTACTTTAAACTCCAACGTCCTCTCCCTACCACTCCCCCTTCTTTTCTAACTCCCCTTTATGTACTATTTTTCCATTCTTATTTGACTTCATAACTTAGTCCATCTATGAATTCTGACGATGCTAGTTGGATTTTTTCCTCTCTTTGAGGATTTTCCTCTAGCTGAAACAATTTGTAAACTCATTCTGGACTCACAGTAATAAATTTCCTACATATATATATATATACATATATATATATATATATATATATATATATATATATATATATATATATATATGTTAAATCACAGATTAGATAACTAAATGAGTTATTGTCTTACTAACTATTACAGTAAGATCATATTTTTAATACGACTATAGCCAAAAAATATGTCACCTGAAATTTGAAGTTGGTTTCTATTGTTACGGATTACCATATTACAAATTTCACCTGTGATTATTATTATCCGACCTGGCAGAAATATCACGGAAATAAATGAACTCCTTTCAACGTTAGAACTGTCTAGGCTGTATAATATCTTTTATTAAATTTTTTGAATAACTTTGTCAACATATGTGCTGATGAGCCAAACCAATGTCTAATCATAACTAATAATTTTGCTAATTGCGTTTCAGTTCCTCTGATGATTTTGAGCCGTTATTGAAAATCCATGGATTAAGGAAATAAATATAATTCTTTTCCATATATTCCTTTTTGCAAACAATAAATTCTTGATTTAAATATAGTATGTATATTTTAATCTATAGAATTTAACTTCAATTCTTATATATATATATATATATATATATATATATATATATATTTAAATCAATTTTCACACCTAACAAGGCACAGTTCCACTTTGAAGTAGGGGCTACGGTCGAGGACATAAGTTGCATTTTTTTTTATTTTTAGACAAATCGAAAGTATGCTATAGGTCCAAATACACTATATATCAAATTTCAACTCTTGAAAGAAGAGTTTGGCATATACTTTTTGCACACATGACAAGGTCACACACACACACACACACACACACACACACACACACACACACATATATATATATATATATATATATATATATATATATATATATACTAGCAAAAGTACCCGTCGTTGACTGGGTTCATAAAACAGCCTACAGAAAATGGAGTTTATGAAAATATGATAGGTTATGAAAAGGAAGGCTTGTAAAGAGATAGCTTCGAATTTGGGGGTATCAAAACCAAAGAAACATATGATGAAAGTAAAAATTAAATAGATAAACCCCATAATTTATTATACTATACTTATTCACACTGAAACACTTATCACAGTATTCTGTTAAACTTTGACATATTTCCATTCTATGGAGATCAGGCGCGAACGAACACCCCATAATTTTATTATACCTTTTTTCTTCAAAATTTTATTATACCATTAAAATAATTATCAAAGTATACCTACGCAGATAGACATGAAAAGTCTTTATTAAAGTGTGTGCCTATTTCCATTCTATGGAGGCTAGGCGCGAACGCAGACCCCGCAATTTTAGTATACCATCCCTATTTAAGTTAAAACATACTTATGAAAGCATTATGTACATCTATATAAAAAAAACCCTTGTAAACGTTTTTTTTTAATTTTTAAATTTTTTATTTCCATACTTTGTCGTCCAGGCGCGAACGCAGACCCCACAATTTTAATGAACTACCGTTCTGCCAAATCAAACATACCCATTCCTGTGTCTCGATAATCTTCTATCATTATATGTGATCAGTTTTCTATAATAGTCAACCATATAGGAGCCTATTCGTGATCAGACACACACACACACACACACACACACACACACACAGACGTTCAGCTTTATATATATATATATATATATATATATATGTATATATATATATATATATATATATATATATATATATGATTACTTCCCCTCAAAGTAGCAGTATAATAAACTCTAAAAACGAAGTGATTTCTTTCTGCAAACATAATCCAAATTTAATTATGGTAAATTTGAAATTACATAGCCATTAATTTAACCTTTCATATATATCTATATATGTTCTTTTCTATAACTTTATCGTTTTTTCTACATACTTTCTTAATACTTTGTAACTTTTTTATTGTAATTCTTTATTTCTTCCTTGTTTGGCCGGTTTTTCATCTGCAATTTCCGTTTTAGCGTTTAAATATTCCCATCTATCAAATGTAAACATTTATATTCTGCATATGTGTTTACTTATTCTTTTTGCAATTACTTATTTACTTTATCCGGAATTTGCAGATACCGGCTTTCTTTCCCCTTTAATTTTTTTATTCATCTATTTACTCATATGTATGTATGTGTGTCTTTGTTGTGTGTGTATATATATATGTGTGTGTGTGTGTGTGTGTGTGTAATTGTATGTATTCATATATATGTGTATATGTATGTATATACATGTGTATGTATTTATTTTATATTTTATATTTCTTCTTATTTTTTTGTGTCCTTCAATAACTCCTGATAATTTAATTCTTTAATAATTACTTGAACATCTCAGTTCACCTTTTTTTGGCTTAATATTTTGGCAACTTTAACATCCTCTTGTCCGGGTCATTTTGACATTGGTTTTTAATTTACTCCAATCATCATTCAATTTTTTTCTTCTTCTTCACTCATTTTTCTTAATTAAGCCTTGACAGTCGAGTTGTAAATTTCTTCTCTTCCTATTTTTACGCACGTTTTATCTTTCTTGTAATAATATTCCCTTTTCCTTGTACCTATTTGTGAATTATTCCACGGATTTCTGCCTTGGTGATTACTTTGGACCATCTTCCAATTACGCGATTCCCTTGGATTTTACTTGTGCGAGTAGAAATTTTACCGTCATTGGCTATTTTACCCTTCACTAGACTATCCATTCACGTGAAATCACTTTTTTATTCACTCTATTCCCTCTGCAAGCAAAATCCGATCCCGCATTTTGCTAAATTACACCCTCTCACGAGAAGGAAAGTATTTTTTCGAAACTCCGCGAATTAAGGACTATCTACTTATTAGTGTTTCCTTTTCAAATTAAATATCTTTTTAACTCTTTTTCAAAGTTTTTTTTAACATGTTTTATTAACTACTTGTTCTTATATAAATATAGTCTAGACTCACTGATGAGTTTTGATACAACGAAACAGTACTGTATGTGTTTGACTATATATATATATATATATATATATATATATATATATATACGTTTTATTTTTATTACCGTATTTTTCTGTTAAGTTACATTTTTGTTTCAGCTACCCGGCCGTTTTTTTTGCCGTCTGTAGCTTCCTCAGACTTAAAAAAAAACGGCCGGGTAGCTGAAACAGAAATGTAACTGAACAGAAAAATACGGTAATAAAAAATAAAACGCATATTTGCTCTACAACAGTATTGAGCACTTTCTTCAGGTTTTTATTAATTACCATTTCTACTATATATATATATATATATATATATATATATATATATATATATATATATATATATATGAAAAAATATATATATGGATTTTACCAAGCAGCTGGATCTAAAAAAACATTCATATCCTTTTTCTACAAATCCTATTGCAACAGGACTTCTGATAAATGTATTATTTTCACTTTGACTTTCCATGTCTCACTGACTTTAGCAAATAGGGTGCATACCTTTATAACTATTTGCTAGTATTTTCTCTCCTCTGATGAGATGGTAGACATCGAAACCCTATAGGTTAATGAGATTAATTTTCTAAAACATTCTGTGTCTTGCTTAGAATAACAAAAATTCTTTGATATGAAACTCAACCACTTCATTTCATTTCAATGAGAGTTTTTTGAAATTCATTGAATTACAATTTAAATATATATATAAGCCTGACGAATCCTATAGTGGATGAAACGCCGAATATTCAGTGTAGCTTAATCGCCATATATATTATATAACTTACTATATATATATATATATGTATATATATATATTAGTATATATTAGTGTTTGAGTGTTTATATAGTCGCTCGCATATCCATGACTAAGTATATCAAGGAGTTCGTTTTAATAATTTTAAATAGAAAATCTATGTTTTTGATATTAATGTCAGAGCGAGGAAACACTTTATTGCCCGGTCGAAAATACGCGTAAATATGACATTTTATTTCATGCAAATTTTATATATATTATTATATTGAGCCAATTATATATAGTAATGATTTCAAAAGTTAGAAAAAATGATAGCTAGAATCAACTGCATCTATTTTGTTTGCATTTACATTTTTGCCATACTAATGTGCAAAAAATGGCTAAAACAAAAACAAATGTTTAAAAAAAATGAAATAAAAAATAAATAAATGAAAGAATTCAATAAAAAAATCACTTTTTTGAAAATATTTTCTTTTAATCGGATTTTTTTACAAATATTTTTACGGGCTTATTGTAAGGCGTGCATAAATAAAATTTGACTTTTTACTTGTATTTTGTTTTCGTGCACAAATAATATTTCTAATATACCAATAACTTGACAAGTATTTGCTATTTTCTCCTTTCGCTTCGTTTTGATTTTAGTTAACAAAAAATGGATTTATAATTTTTAAGGTTACATATATATATATATATATATATATATATATATATATATATACAACTACTTCATTTACTCACATAAAATTAATATACGAAAGTATAAATTTATGCGTAAACTCAATACGTAGGTAGAGCTAGTTAGTAATTTATAACATATATATGGCGATTAAGCTACACTGAATATTCCGCGTTTCATCCACTCTAGGACTCTTCAGGCTTATGCGCATTCAGTGTAGCTTAATCGCTATATATAATTTATAAATTACTATATATATATATATATATATATATATATATATATAAACGACCTTTTCTGTAAAGTCTGAGGAGGCTACATAACGACCAAAAAAAGGTTGCGTAGCTGAAACAAAAATGTAACTGAACAGAAAAAAACGATAATAAAAATAAAACGCATATTTGCTCTACAGCAGTATTGAGCACTTTCTTCAGGTTTTTATTAATTACCATTTCTACTATGTAATACGAATCCGTAAAAACGTATTTATATAATCGTATGTGTGTGCGGTCGCGTCTGTCTGTGTCTGTATCTGTGTGCGTGTATTTGAACAAAATTAAAAAAAATCGCTTCCCTTTTTAAGATCCAAATGACTTCCGTTCTTGTTTTACTTTCTTTATTTTACATATTTATTTAAAAACAACATTCTAACATGAATTTAAAAGACTTTACCACTAAAAATAGGGGGGATGTTGCAATATTTTTGATACTTAATGGGGGTATGCTCACCGAAATTTGAGAGATTCTATTTATGAACGCTGCTGATAGGAAATGACTAATCAAATTTATTCACGTTCTGCTGTCAACCAATCAGAAACCAGAATTGCATTATAAAAATATTTTTTTAGCTTCTAATATATAATTTGGTCGTGTACACACGAGCAGGATCTTTTGCTTCCTGGCTGCAAACTTATAAAGTCCAAACCTGTACAGAACAGCTACCCACTAGAAAATTCTCCATCTCAAGGACTTGTATAGAATACCCACCTATCGGAAATTCTTCTGAGATTAAACATTGCTTTCAATTTAATAAAACCTTTTTTTTAAAACAACAACAAAAAGATTTTTTTTGACGGTAAAATGTTGGACTGTGCGTGTCTGAGGGAGGAAAAAGAAGAATAGAAAGTCCTTTAAGTGTCGCAGGTAGACCAGCAGTTAGCTTCAAGCGAAGATCGTAGATACTGGAGTGAACAGAAAAGAGAGAAAGATATATATATATATATATATATATATATATATATATATATATATATATATATATATATAAAGAGAGAGAGAGAGAGAGAGAGAGAGAGAGAGAGATGTAAGATAGTCCGGGAACCAACACGTTGTAGCGAAAGAACAGAAAAGAATTTCAACTCGCTTTTTCCTTGTACAACGACATGTATTTCCTAATCGTTTCAACCGTTATCCATGCACTTCACATGATCTCGAACGTGCTCAACATCTCTAACGTGATCGTTCTCTTTTCTCATAGTCTTTTTTCTTTACCGATGACGTCATTATATATGCATATGCTGTGTTATAGAAGGAGAGAAAAAGAGAGAGGGGCGTTCTTCGATTCTCGCCAGGTTCTTTTTGCTGACCGACCGTGATTCCAAAAGAGTCTAACAAAAAGTTCCATAGGGAATAGATGGAATAAATGTGCCCTGTTAGCTGATTGGTCAGTGTGTGGACGAATCGTTTGGCAGAAGCACTGATTGGCGAGAGAAAATAAATCTGTTGTATTTGTGATTGCTACATCATTACGAAAAATATTTCTAATATGTAATTCAGCTTCTCGTCAGCACATTTACCCAGGCGATACCCACTTTCGGCGCATTTCAATTTGACAGGACATTTTCCAAATTCTCTGTGTTTTGGTACTTCGGCTTTTAATGAAACTTAAATATGACAAACATGCACTATTTTATCATTATATTTCTATTCCTTTCCGGAAACAGGATTTTCTTTCGTAAAATTAAATTATTTTTGTTAAAAAGAAAAATGAAGAACGAGTCCATTTTCAGAAAATAAAAACTGCATGACAAAAAAAGAAAAAGATGGCGAAGAAAAACTAAAGGAAGAGGAGGAGGAGGAGGAGAAGAAGGAGGAAGTTGTAATATAACCTAGGATTTTTTTGTAATTAACCTCAATTTGAAAACTGCTTCCGGTCTGAGATATAACATAGATTAGCTTTATCTTTCTGAGAGAGTCGTCGAAGTTGCCGACTGACACCGTTTTATAAAGTCGTTACGTTACAAGTCCGTAATACGACAATTAAATATTTAAAAAGTGCTTAACCTAACTGTCTTTCTTTCTTTCTGCTTTCTTAAATAATCTCCCCTTAATTTACGGTTTCCTCCCCTCTCCCCTGTCCCAGCACTTAAAGCAGTCTCGTTTGGGCAAATGAATTAGCCCACACAGTCTGCCAGGGAGCGATAGCTAGCAAGCTCGGCCTTCGTGTAGAATTTTGCGGTAGTTTAATGGTGGTAGTTGAAAGAGAAGGGGGATGTTGTAGCCGACGATAGGGATCTGTTCGAGTCGAGGTGGCGACGCCTAGCGGTGGGTGGTGGTGTCACTGTTGGAGCGCTTCCTTTCATAAATGCTCTATTCCTTTTCCCGAAATTCTAGAGTTAAGATTAATGGAGAGATTTTGAAAACGGAAGGAAGCTTGTTCCTAATTATATTCGGGATGATGGCGGCTCATCGATATCAGATTGCCAGGCTTGTTTTATAAACGCTGGAACAGATGAAAGAAATTCGTTACGAGATTCGCAATTATAATTTGCTCATCCCATAAGTTCTCTCCGGATTTTAATTCATCCAAATTTAGTAGCAAGTGAGGATATCTAAAGAAAAAATTCACATACAAACACACACGCGCGTGCACACACACACACACACACACACACACACACACACACACACACACACACACACACACACACACACACACACACACACACACATACACACACACACACACACATATATATATATACATATAGTATTAAGTAATATGTTTGGAAAATATTTATCGCAATTAAGCTACACAGAATTTTCTGCGTTTCATTCTCGTGAGGATTTGACAGGCTGTTTCATAGAATCGGTGTTACTTTAAGTTGTTATACATTCTCGGGGTACTGAGTTTGCTAGTCAACCAATCAAATTCTTTATAATTTACACACCAATCAAATTCTTTATAATTTACACAGCCAACGGGCGCACGTTTAGCAAGCAGGGTTTACTTGACCTCTTTCTTCGTTTGGTTTTGGCGGGATGGGCTTCTCTTTTCTTTCTCTTGGAAATAACCTATTTCAATGTTGATGCATTTCGCTTAGATTTTATTTTATATTAGTTCATTTGTATTTATTTATTATTATTTGTTATTGTTGTTGTTTTTATTTTTTTATTATATTTTATAGTTTCTTTTTAGTTTTGTGTTGAAAGGTTTATTTTCGGTATACACGGGTTTGCTATTTCACTTTTGCTGTTTAATAAATTTCGGAGTTCTTTAAAATTTAGAATAGCTAATCTCTCATTCAAACATAGTCTACACGAGTCATCTAAGTTTTTACACCGATAGTACGCAATAGCCCGGTGAATCCGCACGAGCATTGGAACGATCCCACCATTTTTCTAGCGACTTCTGTAATGGATTTGATGCACATGTTCTATTTCAGACAAGGAGTAAATGTCAAACCCAGAAGCTTGTCAAAATATGGAACCTCGCCAAGACGAGATCCATTCATTTCAATTGATGCCAGATGGGTATCAGAGCGTTGATGATATAAAGATAGAAGATTATTTTTAGATACATTAAAAGTAACCAGACACCTCTTTCCCCATTTTACCACATGCTCAAGATCAGAGCAGAGAGAAAAGATAGTCTTCTAAGGAAAATTAGATCATATCGAATCACTGGAAGAATACATAACGTAATCGAATCCTTCTTACGTAAGAGATATAAAAGCCAAGTACGTCCAAGGATGGAATACTGTTGCCATATCTGGGCAGGAGCTGCTAAAAACAGCCTATCCTGCCTTGAAAGAGTACAAAATAGACTTCGTGGCTTAGTGGGGGATGCCCTTTTCTCTACCCTGCAACCTCTCTAACACAGAAGAGACGTTGCGAGCCTATCCTTGTTTTTTATTTCCATGGCAGGTGCTCGTCTGAACTCCAATCTCTGTTCCTCCCGCGCCAATCTTTCACGAAAAACACCCGTCTAGCCGAATCCACTGTGAAAAATTTCCCCCACTCTATATCTGTGCCTCAATCAAAACGTGGATTCCATGACCAAAGCTTCTTTCTTAGAACTGCACGCCTGTGGAACTCTGTTCCGTCTGCCTGCTTCCCACCGGACTACAACTTGGATGTCTTCAAGTCCAACGTTAACAAATTCCTAATGAACCGCCCCCTTAAGTAAACACTTCATCAAATCTCCACACTAATGTAATGTACTTTCAATAACCCTTATCCCTGAGTGGCTTCCGGGCCTTAATAAGTGATCACTGTAAAAAAAAAAAAAAAAGAGAAAAATCCGGGTTCTCCTCGACGGTCGCACATCTAAACAATATGATATAAATGCGGGTGTACCTCAGGGGTCTATCCTTGGACCTTTATTACTCCTGATATTCATAAATGACCTCACTGATAAAATTGTTTCTGAGATGGGTATATTTGCTGATGACACCACTCTCTATAACAGGCATGAGGTGAAAACAAATAAACACATATCTAAGGAAATGGCAGAAACACTAGAGTAGTCGAATGGGGACAAAAATGGATGGTCACATTCAATGCTGCCAAGACTAAGCTTGTTTCCTTCAATAATTACAAGAAACCTCTACCACCAATAGTAATGACCAAGAACACATTACCTGAAAGTAACTCCTTTAAACTCCTCAGCTTAATGTATACAGGGAACATGAACTGGAATAATACATTGGGAACATTGCCAAGGCTGCTGCGAAGAAGGTGGGATCTCTCTACCGTGTTAGAAAACTACTTACGCCTGAAAGTATCCTGTACCTCTATAAGGCCACTATTCCCCCATGTATGGAGTACTGTTGTCACAATTAGGTTGGTACATCTGCTACTTGTCTCTCACTCCTGGACAGGGTTCAAAAGAGAGTCACCAACCTAATAGGTCCTGAACTGTCATCTAGGTTTCAGCCTTTGTCCCATCGGCGAAATGTTGCATTCCACTGTCTCTTCTACATGTACTTTAACGGTGAATGCTCTGACGAACTACAAGCACTTGTACCCCCTCGACGTGAATACCCCCGACAAGCAGCTAAATCCCACCCTCTCACTGTAGAGATTACTGGTGTAAGAAAGACTTCTACTCCAATAGTTTCTTTCCCAGAACTGCTAGACTTTGGAACTCACTTCCGGGATTCTGCTTTCCCAACTGTACTGACATGCAGAAGTTCAAGTGTAATGTGAACATACATCTTGCTGCTCATCTCCCTTCATAATATCCCTGCAACTTATGTTCCCGATAGTAGCCTCCTACTTCAAAGTGGCACTGTGCCTTGTTTGAAGTGAAAATTGAATAAAAAAAAAAATTTGATTTTGTCTTTAACTGATACAAAATAGGGGCTAAGGTGGCAAAATTGAAAAAAAAACATGTGGAACTTAGCAGGCGTAAGTCGACTTAAAGTGCTTTTCTACACATACGCAAATATACATTAATGCGTTCAACAACGATTTTTAAACATCTTTTTATACACGTATGGACGTGGCTCAGATGGTAACGAATAAGGCTGATAAGTAATATGTTTTGGTTTCGATTCTAAGTGATGAGATCCAAGTCATGTATTTTTTAAAACTTTTGAAATCACAATAATATATAATGAGCTTGTTGGAACGGCTGGGCCGATTTTCTGAACTTTCACACAAATATACTTCATGTAACCGGGGGTATTCTTATATAGATCTTGTATCGGAATACCTCCGATAAGTATCAAATATCGATAATCGCAAAAATCCGATTAAAGAAAGAACAGTTCGATTTTGAACAGTGTTAACACTTTGATACAGCCTAACATCACAAATGAATTTGAGAAGTTTTATTATTGCAAAAGCAGAAAGAATTGGTATATAAAATCAACAATAGTTCTGTTGTTATAAAACAGGGACGCATTCGAACTGAATGTTTCTAATCAGAGCACAATTGAACCATGATAATTGACTTTCCGTTTTAAATTTTAATTCAAGCCATTATATTAAAATAATTGTAGATGTAGACTACAATGTATTGTGGACTAAGTAAGTGCGTATAGGAATGTAAAAGTTTTTTCTCGGTGCAATGCGGTGGGTCCTAGACTAGGACAAGCAATCAATCGATTTGATTGAAAAATGGCCGATTTCACTGATTTTTAGAGCAATAAAAATATTTGAAATGTGAAATAGTCTTTTGATCATCATTTAATCCCGGGCAACGTCGTGTCTCCCTGCTATATACCTTACTTTTTACATCCCTTATGATGCTGTGCAAATTTATATTAAGAATGAATCTGTTATTAGATACTGTATTGTAATTTAATTGTATTCATGCATAATGAATACAATTAAATTATTAAATACTATATGAGTTAATGCAGTTTTAGATCGGTTTACACATTTAGAATGCATGTCCCGATTATGAAGTGTGGTGTCAGAAGTGTGTCCCAATTGTAAATTGTTCTAATTGGACTTATACCGATTAAGATGTTCATGCTTCTAAACAATATTATGGAGATTTGGGTTTGTATTACTGTACACATAGATTCGAAAAAGTTGTCAAAAAACAAATATATAACAAATAAATGTTATCAAAGGCAAGATAAGTTACTTTTCTACCAAACTGGATATATTTTTCGTGTTTTTATTCAATGTAACATGTTTATTCAGCTCGAAAAACATACAGTGTTTACCAATGTATTGGAACATTCAAGATGGCGTCTGATTCTCTCTTTAACACGGTAAGTTTGGGAAAAAGTGTTATAAATAAAAACCGGTTAAAATACTGTTAAAAACTCGCTCAATATATGTTACCGTGACATAGGTTGACATATATTCGGCGGGTTTTTAATAGTATTTTGTATAGTTTTTTTTTATTTATAACACCTTTTTCCAAACTTACCGTGTTAAAGAGGGTGTGAGACGCCATCTTGAATTTTCCAATACATCGGTAAACACTGTATGTTTTTCGAGCTGAATAAATATGTTACATTGAATAAAAACACAAAAAATATATCCAGTTAGGTAGAAAAGTAACTTATCTTGCCTTTGATAACATTTATTTGTTATATATTTGTTTTTTTGACAACTTTTTCGAATCTATGTGTACAGTAATACAAACCCGGAGATTTATTTAGTTTTACTGAATATTCTGAATGGTTTACAATAAATAGGACTGCTGAATTTACCACTAAGAGCTGGCTCTTAAACTGAAGCATCAACAGCATCAAACTTAGTGTAAGAATTTTGTGTGTTTTGAAGCTGAAAATTCGGGATGTTTATCTTTTGTCTCCAAAATGAACAGAAATTAGACCATTCCTGTAATGAGTTGGTTTTGCAGTAGGATTTTAGTTCTGTGCAGCTCTGGGAGGTCCATCTTCCCAGGCTTTGCCTTCTCTCTTTGAGAAAGGGGTTAGTTTATTGCTAATCGCTGTAGGCGCCCTTATGGGGGAATGCCGACGGAGCTGCCCAGCCATTTTTCAAGTAAGAGTGCCCGTTTCTCGGGGACATCGACTTCTTAATCCCACTAAAAAAATATTCACTAAAAAATTTTGTAGAAAGTCTTGAATTATCTATTCTATTGTATCGAGATCATCCTTCTAGCCATTAATTCCTCATTTAGGGAGCGCGTAGTATATTATCGGTTCTCTTGCAACCCTGATCCTAGGCATTGTCTTCTCCTTTGAGAAAGGAATCTGTAGAGTAGCATACGTTCGTTCTTCATGATGCAGTCTTCCTAATCATTACTTACTGTAATCAGGTGTTCATATCTTTTTCGATGAACACTACCCCTTAAGGGGGGAGGTAATGCATTTGAGGATAATCTCATGGCAACAGGTATAGACGACTGCTAAAGGAACTAGTAATGTCTGGAATAACTGTCTCTTGACAATAGAACAGATACTGCACTTGTTTCCCCTTTCAAAGAAATTGCCCAATGATTATCCATTGTATTTACACCGTAGCAAAAATAATATTGTTTTCATTTTAAATTAATTTTTGAATAAATTATCTTCATAGAAACAGAAGTAATTGAATAAAAAATATGGCCGCCGTTTGCGCTAAAAAAAGATTTACGAGAATTTTGTTCGGCATTTTTCGGCATTTTACGTAAACTGCACAAAAAATTCCGATGATATGTTTGTCCTTATTCTGCCTAAATACCGATAAATTAGAGTCATTTATTAAAGAATGTTTCGAAAAAAAAACAAAAAAAAAACTACGTAAATTTGAGAAAATGTTTTATTTACAAGACGATGGAACTGTATATGGACATTTGATTGAACGAAATACATTTTAATATAAACTATATTGCCTGATCGTAATATTTTCATAATAATGATATTTTAATGTATGCAAATCGTTAGATAATAACTGGCTAGAAGCCTTTAATTGTCTGTTATCTATCTATCTTTCTATACATCTATCTATCTATCTATCTATCTATCTATCTATCTAGCGGTGTAAACAGAAAATGTGAATGGTGATATGTTTTGACATGTATCAAACTTTGTGACTGGCGAATTGCACCAGAAGTTACCAAACGGGATTGGCGTGATATAGCAGGTGCAACGGTTCGAATAAGTTGAGTTAATTTTAGGTGAGTTGGGTCCGAGACGCCAAAAAAGACAAATGGGCTAAAATGATTCTCCCTATTACAGAGGAAACAGTCTCAGAATGGAGGCATAGAGTTTATCGATCATTTCCCTTCTGCGTTAACGAATACCTGGGAGTGAATAAAATATATACAATCTTACAACGTCTGGATCTATGTCTTGTGAAGCATCTTCCTTAAAACAGGTCCGGCTCGCCAAGATGGTTGAAGAATCTCCCAGAAGCAACCAGTAGAAACAGATATGTCGTCTACATTATATGTCTGACACGCAAAAACGCACCAAAAATACTAGTTGAGTCACAGGTCGTTAAGTTAGAGATTTAGGACGAGGACAATAGTCTGTTATACTAAGGACAATGTATGTATATATATATTTATATATATATATATATATATATATAAGTATACATACATATATATATATACACACATATATATGTATATATTAAGTAATGTGATTGATAATTTAAAATTTAAAAATCAAATTATAATTAAATTAAAAATCAGTTTCAATAAGGTGAAAAGCTATAGCAAACATCACATATGAGTATTTTAAACATAGTTCCTGATTTCAAAAGGCGAAAAACTAAAAGATACATCTGCCTTACTTTTAATGCTAGGTTTATTTATGGTGTCTTTTAGATTTAATAAAAACCCTTTAAAATTTGCTGACGAGGAGACCTTGTTTATTAAAAAACTATATGTAATAATTATTGTCCGTAACTTGATGTCTACCACAATAAAAACACGGTTTTCCGAAACGATCGTACAGATAATTGATTTTGTTGTTGTTCCTTCTTGTGAAACTGATTTTTAATTTAATTATAATTTGTTTTTTTTTTTAATTTTAAATTATCAATCACATTACTTAATATGGAATTAGCTCTAGGATATTTACCTATCGAGCTTATTATATATCTTAATTACAACGAGCACTTTTTCTTTCCTGTGTTTTAATAAAACTAGTAATTTCACTGTTACATTAAAATACACTCAGCTCTTTAGACTATTGTTCTAATCTCCTTTAAATATATATATATATATATATATATATATATATATATATGTTGTCCTTAGTATAACGGACTATTGTCCTCGTCCCAAATGTCTAACTTAACGACCTGTGACTCAACTAGTATTGTTGGTGCGTGATTGCGTGTCAGACAGTACTGTATGTGGATGACTATATATATATATATATATATATATATATATATATATATATATATATATATATATATATATATATATATTTATGGCCCGTTAATTAAGCATATAATGGTACGGTTTTGATACAACACAACATATGTTAATTTGGAACCAATACCACAGATTTCATATTTATTATTAATAGGTCAATGCTCCATTGCTTATTATATTGTACCCAATATATAATAGTGATATCAAAAGTTAAAAAAGGATTAGGTGCCATCAGCTAGAATCGAAACCAAAACATATTACGTTCCAGCTTTAATTGTTAAGTGTGAAAATTTGCTGAAAATGACATCATGACGTTATAACGTAAGACGTTGACAAAAAAGTCAGACTTTAGTATAATATTAGATTATTTCTTGTGTATAAGTTTTATTATTGTTATTATCAGCAGAAATATAGTTTTAATCTATCTATATATAAAAGCGAAGTGTCTGTGTGTCTGTATGTGCGTCTGTGTACATTTCCCTGCGCAACAACTCTGTGAATTTTCAGTCTACAGACTCGAAATTTGCTATACAGGGTACTGACATTTGGGAAAATTTTTCTAATCAATTTCCGGCCAAAAATTTGGCTGTCAAGGGGTCAACGTTTAACGATGTGACCTTTGAGAACTCTACCAAAATCCTCCGACAATTTTGGGTCTAAAAACTTGAAATTTTAGATATAGGTTCCTTTGACATGGATCTAACTTAATAACTTGATTTGAGCCCAAAACAATAGATGTTAAGGAGTCATAAAAGGGGTCAAGGTAAAAAAGAAATTGACCGCTTTTTTTTGCTCTACATACACCTCCTAACACCCGGGCAACGCCGGGCTGAAATGCTAGTCTTATTAATATTTTTTTTTAAATAGATTACGTTTTAATAGACCTGTATAATTCTTCCGTAACGCATATGTAATTCATATGTAACTCTATTTCGACAGATTGTCTTAGATGATATAGCACTAGTTTTGCCTAAATCTTCGACACTCTCTACGCCATCGAACCGCGTCACATATTCCAAGTTTAAATCGATTTTCTTTTAAGAATCAAAAGTTTGCCTTGTATGGATCGAACGATTCAGTTATATCTGTATCAGGTTATGGACTTATTGATCCAATCTGGTCCACGCGTTTGTCAAGTGTTATTGAAAAGGAAGGTCAATCTGTGAATGACAGCGTTAAAAGACAAAGACGTTAAAAATGGACGATTAAGCAATTTTCAACGCATCACGAACGAAGCATAAAAGAGTTGATTACATCAATTGTAATTTTGAGTTCATTAGTTTTTAATAAGGACGATTTTCAAACTTTATTTCATTCATTTTTGTTGATGGACAAAAAAAAAAGTTAAAGCCTCCGTTCATTCGATAATATCACTTGATATTGAATGTATTTTTATGTGGATTTCAATGTAGAAAACTACATGGACAATTCAATTATTCCCCTCAAGTGGCAGAAACGAAGAGTGTAAAAGACACTTGGTTTAAGAAAGAAAATAATGTTGAGAATGAAAAAAAAAAATAAAACAGTAATACGAATAAAAAAAGAAACAAAAAGAAGGTATAAAAAGAAGGGGAAAAGGATTTTCTTCAGAGATCGTTTGCCTTGTTGTTAAGTATCAATAATTAAATTGAAGATGTTTTTACTTGAGATAAATGTTTATTTTATTATTTCGAACAGGAGAAAAAGACAGGGAAAAAACGAAAAGAAAACGGCTAATAGGTAGAAAGAAGAAAATATATTCCTCAAATATTAAATCATTTCTCTCTGATAGATTCATAAGAATAATGATTAATAGGTAGAAATCTGAAGCTCTCAGTATTAATGCTGGAGTCCCTCAGAGGTCATCTTGGGTCCAACTTTCTTCCTGATCTACATTAATGATCTTCCAAATCACATCCTTACATCATTCGTAGAAATTTATGAAATCTATGGAAGCACATCTAAGACCGTAAACGATAAAGTTCTCTCTGATTCTCTCTCCTGATCTTAAGCATGTGGTACAATGCGGAAACAGGTGGCTGGTTACTTTAATTCATCTAAAACCAAGCTTCTATCTTTACATCATATACGCTCTGATGCCAATTTGGCATAAAGTGAAATGAATGGCGAAGCTCCATGTTTTGACAACCTTCTGGGCTTGACCTTTACTCCAGGCCCAAAGTGGAACAAGTATATCAAATCCATTGCCAAGGACGCTAGAAAAATGGGAGGATCCTTCTACCGCTCCAGTAGATATTTTACTCCTGATGCAATTCTCTAAAGGGATCATTTTTCTTAATCAAACATGATAATGACCTGAAGGGGGTCGTCGTGGGTAGGGTAGGGATGGAAGCGCGATACTCGAATGAACAAAGTATCAGAAAATGAGAAGCCGATTGAAATTACTATTAAATACGGCCACGCGATTGGCTGACAGTTTCCGCGGCGTTTGGTGAGCTGACAGGCGGGTAATTGTCCGGCTAATTACGCAAAATAAACGCCACTCAGCGGACAAAAGGATGCGTATCTAATTGGTCGGCACGAACAAAAGCAGCGTTCACGTTGGATTAGGCGAAAATTCTTGGGACCGACCAGCGTTGTGATTGGAACACTTTTGAGCGAATCACAGAAAGCGAAGTTGACATCGAGCAGTTGACCCTTGGTCGAGGAGAGATTGGTAGATGATAAGGAGGTCTTCTGGAGCAGTTTGTCTTCGAGGACGTTTCCAGCGTGAGATCGATCTGCACCCAAAATCAAAAAAGCTGAATGCATCCATTTTTAAAAACTTTAAAATCACGGACGGAAAATGAAAGCAGAATTATTTTGTTTTGTAGTCAAAAATACCGCCGCTCCACCTATGGGTAAAATATTAGGGTCGACTTGTAGGCTTTAATAGAGCAAGTAGTCGTGAAGAAGTAACTATCTTAAATAACAATTGTAAATTTGAAGCTGGAATTGCTCATCTTTTGGCTGGCAATCATCCTCATCCCGATAACACTTATCCTAGTTAGGCTCTTGGGATTCGTTAATAATATCAATAGTAAAAAAAAAAAAAAAATCTTATTAAAAGAATCGACCAAAATCCGAGAAGCATATTTTTGTTAGTTTAGATGAGGAGTGATCATTCGTATTATTTGGAGTATTAGCCACAAGAATCCATGGCGTAGTGGATAAAGTACTTGGTTAAATTTGAATGCCACACTCTTTTCGAGGTTGGTGGTTCAATCCTCAATACCGACGACACTAAAATTACTACGAATTATTTAGGACTTCTACCTGACGAGAAGCATGCTAACCGCGTAGATTAAATAAAGGGTTCTACTACACCACGTAGAATTACTTAGCAATTCCTCCGTAGTTCTGTTCGAAATTTGGTGCATATTCTCGAGTTCGACAGGAGTTCTGAGTTCGATAAAAAGATTCCCGAGTTCGACAGAAAGATTTTTAGTTTGGCAAAAAGAGTTCCGAGTTTGACAGGAAGTTATTTTTTATTTAATTTTGCTATCATTTTCTGCCCAGAGTTGCTGAAATAATATCTTCATTTTATCTTCCATTGCCAAAAATAAAATGTATCGCAATTGAAGTGCCTTTCTAGTGGCTGAACAGATAATAAAATAACACTCCCAGATAGTTTCCGTCTTTACATTTTGGCAAAAAGTAAAGTTAAGAAAATATGGAATAAACGCGTTGTATTATGAGTAAAAATGCTATCAAAAAATCTGAAAATCATTTCTTTAAATCTCTTTTTAAGTGTTTACATTTCTAATCGCTTAAGTAATAATTTAACTAACCTATAAATTAATACGATAGCGCGTGTGTTATTTTGTGTGTCGTTTATTTGTTATTAGCCTGGGTGCCCGGCGTTGCCCGGGTGTTTGGATGTGTGTGTTGAAAAGAAAACTGGTAGTAGGAAGGCAGGCTCGAACCCGTACCGAGAAGGCGGAGAAGAATGTAAGAAAAAAAAAGTGACGTCGTTACCGTTGCAAAATTAAGGCTAGTCGATTAAGGGGATGACTTACGAAAATATCGACGAAAAAAGCGACCCCTCCCTGTCGAAAGTGCCTAGTAAAGGATGAAGGAATTAATGATTTTAGCCAATTTTTCGATATTTGTCGTCCGAAGGGTCGTTCTTCAAAACGATACCGATCTCGTGAAAAGAGGTCGCCTCTGTCGAAAGTTTTAGGCATACATACATACATACATGATGATTGCAACGTATTGCCAGACGAGTGCCACTCCCTCGGACACTTAAAGTCCATGAGCTCAAATGCCTGAGGAAGTATCTATACAAAGATAATGTTACAGAGTCTTAGCTTTGTAAGACAGATAAATCTCTCTCTCGGTTCAAAATGTTGAGATCCAGCAACAAGCAAGAGCAAGATAGTCAGCAACAAATTAAACTGCAGACCAGCTTAATGTGGGTACTGGTCTCCCGTTTTATGGTTTTTTAAATCAGAGATTTGCTTCTCCTAGAAAGGTTGCCTTCACCACAGCTTATGGGAGCCCTCTCCACCCCAACACATATACATACACACAAATATACACGGTGCTAGTTGGCTGTTGAGCCAGAAAAAGGGTTCATTCGCCCTTTAAAAGATCTTGTTTTAAATCCTTCAGGGAGACTAGCCGCCCTCCTCACCAAACAAGTCTGGTTGGGGAACCAGTTTAGTCGCCGGTGACCCGACCATGAGGCAGGTAGTACTGGGTTGCATGGTACCAGTAGCACATGACATGACCTGACACATGATGATTGCAACGTCTTGTCAGACGAGTGTCACTCCCTCAGACATTTAAAATCCATGAGCCCAAATGCCCGAGGGAGTATCTATACAAATATGATGTTACAGAGTCTTAGCTTTGTACGACAGCTAAGTCTCTCTCTCGGTTCAAAATGTTGAGATCCGGCAACAAGCAAGAGCAAGATAGCCAGCAACAAATTAAACTGCAGACCAGCTTAATGCGGGTACTGGTCTTCCGTTTTATGGTTTTTTAAATCAGAGATTTGCTTCTCCTAGAAAGATTGCCTTCACCACGGCTTACGGGCGAATGAACTCGTTTCTGGGTCAACGACTAACTAGCACCGTGTATATTTGTCACCTGACACATACATACATACATACATTTAAACAGACAGGTGAGATTTATATTATAGACTATCCTGGGTGCCCGGCGTTGCCTGGGTCTTTGGAGATGTGTGTTAAGCAAAAAATAAAAATGGTAGTAAGCAGACAGGATCGAACCCGTACCGCAAAGGAGGAAAAGAAGGCGAAAAAAAAGTAATGTCTTTGCCGTTGCGTTCATCGCCAAACCAGGAGTGACGAAGTTTTAAATTAAGGCTAGTCAATCGAAAAGAGGAATTACTTCCGAAAATATTAGCGAAAAAAGCGACCCCTTCTTATACAAAAGTGCCCAGTTGAGAATGGAGAAATTAGTGTGTGTTGCCAATTTTTTGAAATTGTTTGTCCGAAGGGTCGAGCTTCAAAATAATACGGATATCGTGAAAATCTGTCGCACGTTTAAGGCAGAGATATAAACATACATGCATACATGATGATTGCAACGTCTTGTCAGACGAGTGCCACTCCCTCAGACATTTAAAATCCATGAGCCCAAATACCTGAGGGAGTATCTATACAAAGATGATGTTACAGAGTCTTAGCTTTGTACGACAGCTAAGTCTCTCTCTCGGTTCAAAATGTTGAGATCCAGCAACAAGCAAGAGCAAGATAGCCAGCAACAAATTAAACTGCAGACCAGCTCAATGCGGGCACTGGTCTTCCGTTTTATGGTCTTTTAAATCAGAGATTTGCTTCTCCTAGAAAGATTGCCTTCACCACGGCTTACGGGAGCCCTCTCCACCCCAATACACATATACACACACACAAATATACACGGTGCTAGTTGGCCGATGACCCACAAAAAGAGTTCATTCGCCCTTCATGTCAGGTCATGTCATATGCTACTGGTACCATGTAACCCAGTACTACCTGCCTCATGGTCGGGTCACCGGCGACTAAACTGGTTCCCCCACCAGACTTGTTTGGTGAGGAGGGCGGCTAGTCTCCCTGAAGGATTAAACAAGACATACATACATACATACATACATTTAAACAGACAGGTGAGATTTATATTATAGATAAACAATTTCTTTTGTAAATATTTATTTTGCTAAGATAACACTATTTTTACAAATATTACAACGATCATATTAACTAGCTATTATAATTTCATCATAATAATCGACCATTTTTAATAGTTTCAGGTAGATTAACAATATAACATAAGTTTTTGGAGAACCGTCCCCATAAGCAATGAAATTCAACCCAATTTACACCATAAATTCTGGATAATCAAACCAACCAACTTCAATGCGAATTGTTACGCAAATTTTATGCAAAACCAGAGAGCTGAAGACCCAGCAACAATAGTCATTATTGTGTGCGTCAGTTGACAATGGCTATTAAAGCGATGACCAGCCAGAAAAACGTCAAGGATCCTCTTTACGCCAAAAGGGCCACAATATTGCCAATAAGTTGTCGTAATGGGGGGAAGTTGGTACTACTAGGCAAGTAGGTTTTTCCATTGCTAACTTTTAGGATGCCGTTTTTTAAGATATTTGCGGTTGTCAGTTACAAGTACTGACGGAAGGAAGAGCAACGGTACCGGCGTGGGTAGGAGAGCAGGAAAGGATAATGTCACCCTCTACTTCCTACCCACTCTGCATTTTTTACCATGCAATAAGTCTTTTTCTTTGTTTATTTGCTTTATATCGTTTTATGGAACGTGCTTCGTCTGACTTGAAATGGCTATGAATCTTTCACGTGTATTCGTCGTGGACAAAACATGACTGGCACACAGTAAGCCAAACCTCTAAACAAAAACAAAACAAATGAAACATGCAATGCTCCCCGAAAGTGGACAGTGCACGAGGCATAAACAATGACTAAGTTCAGCATTGGCCCCTCCCTCATTAGTCCCAAAAGTCCTGGTGAAAATGAACAAACGGTGCAGTTTTAGGTCTTAACATATGTAATTTTGAGTCCTGTACCATGCAAAAAAAAAAAAAAAAAGAAAAAGAAAAAAGAAATGACAAAATTCATCATTTGCCGCCCACCTATTTAGCCCCAAAAGTCTCCAAGGCCTTAACATATTAAAATTTGAGTTCAGCACCATGCAAAACTGCTAAATAGATATACACAGAAAATTTTGGACAAATATGGTTAAATAGTCCCCAAAATGAAGTGTTTTAGAAAAAATAAGAACCCCTGGGGTAAAATCAGTTAGTTACAACTTTTCAGATAGTTTTATAAAAATCCAAGGCATCAATTTTTTTAAATAAGCACAAAAGTGTCAATTTTAGCAATTTTAACCCGAAATCCCCCCCCCCAATGGGAAGAACCGGAGTTTTCCCGGAAAATCTGTTCTGTTACTTTTTTATTCATATCATGTTTAATGTTTGTGCAAAATTTCTAAAAATTCTAAGGCGAAGTTATTGAGAAAAGTGCAGACGGAGGAACGGACATGGGTGAATTTACAGCCCCCCCTTTGTCAGGGGGCCAAAATAGAATTTTACCCATTAACTCGTTAATAAAATTTACAATCCATTCTATAATAAGAGAATCATTCCAAAAGTAAAGCCTCCTATATTTTAGTCTCAAAACGTTGAAACGAGTGACCGTTTGTGCTCCAGAAATTATTGTTCTACATAGTCACCTTTATTCTCAATTCACTTTTACTGACGATGAACGATGGCTGTGCATGGGCATCGCGAGCATGCTTTACCAGACGAAGCTTGTTCCAAAAGTAAAGCTTTTGTACTGATTTTCTACGTAATATTAGGGGAGAGAGCTGATTTCCTATTTTCGGATTAGTTACTTATTTATTATTTATTTCTATACATTGCATTTCTGAGAGTTTCATTACCACAATTACTACTACGCTATCACTATTGGAATCAGACGACACGCAAATTGGTTAACAGCGACAGCAACGAAAACAATACAAAAATAAGAAACCAAAACAAACCAAAACAAACCAACATTAAAAAAAATAAAAAAACACGCTCAGTTTTCTAATTTTATTAATTCATTTTTTTCTTTTTCATTGAAACAAAGAAAACTAACTAAATAAAATCTAATAAACATATTTTCATTATACACGTTAAGTTTTATTTTTTTGAATTTTGAAAATTTAATGACGCCTTTCTGCTTTGGAAGCACGTCCATAACAAAAAGTTCCTTTCCTAGAATCTCACACCGTTAATATCTGCAACGGAAAGATAAAACTTTCAGGTTATGAATGCATAAGTTCAGTCAGCATAACAATGCAATTTGAAATCCCTTCTGATCCATTCGGTCGGAATAAAAAAAACAGGAGACATTACTTTTCGAAAGCACCTCGTACAATCATTTGCTACACACTTCTGTCTATTCCTAATTTCGTATTATTTTAATTCTTTCGAACAACTGTTTTCATCTTCAGTGTTATTTTCGCAACGTTTTGAAAGAACCCGTGGCGTATTGGCTAAAGTACTTAGTAAAATTCAGTTGTAAATGTTACACTCTTCTAGAGGTTGAAGGTTCAATCTTCAGTGCGGGCAACACTCAAAATACAATTGCGAATCATTAGGACTTCTACAAATACATCTGAAAAAGGTCGGAGATTACATCGACCGAAACATTGTGAAAATGACGCTCAAGATGAGAACAGTAGTCCGAAGAATCCAAATAATACGAATTATCAATCCTCGTCGCAAAAATTGAAAACTTTAATATTTCTGACTTGTCCATCAAGTTACAGTTTTGAATGTCAAGCAATATTTGTTTTATTGCCGTTCATAATATGCGGGGACACTTTAGTGACTGTCTCATCAATAAGATGCGTTAGACGGAATGAGTTTTACGCTCGTTATGTTAGAATATTAGGCGTTGTTTGTTAAAAACCTACCTATAAGTACTGCAAAAATAAACGTCATATTCTCTGACGGATATATGCATCTGAGATTGGTCCATTTTAAGCATTAAAATGAATTTGTAAGTATTTATCAAATTGTGAAGAAACAAGCACGTGCGAATACGACTTTAAGCTTCTACCTTACCAGCATCAACGCTCTGATCCCCGTCTCGCATCAATCAAAATGAATGGCTCTCGTCTTGGGGAGACTCCATGTTTTGACAAGCTTCTATGTCTGGCCTTTACTCCTGATCTTTAATGTATCCAAAACCAAACGCCTATCCTTACATCATCAACGCTCTGATCCCCAGTTGGCATCAATTGTGATGGATGACTCTCGTCTGGGTGAGGCCCCGTGTTTTGACAAGCTTCTGGGTTTGACCTTTACTCCTGATCTGAAATGGAACACGTACATCAAGTCTGTTGCCAAGGTCGCTGGAAAGATGGTGGGATCCTTCTACCGCTCCAGAAGATATTTCACTACTGATACAATTCTCTATCTATATAAAAGCCAAGTACGTCCAAGGATGGAATACTGTTGCCATATCTGGGCAGGAGCTGCTAAAAACAGCCTATCCTGCCTTGACAGAGTACAAAATAGACTTCGTGGCTTAGTGGGGGATGCCCTTTTCTCTACCCTGCAGCCCCTCTCCCACAGAAGAGACGTTGCGAGCCTATCCTTGTTTTATCGTTATTTCCATGGCAGGTGCTCGTCTGAACTCCAATCTCTGGTCCCCACTCGCCAATCTTTCACGAAAAACACCCGTCTAGCTGAATCCACTGTGAAAAATTTCCCCCACTCTATATCTGTGCCTAAATCAAAACGTGGATTCCATGAACAAAGCTTCTTTCTTAGAACTGCACGCCTGTGGAACTCTGTTCCGTCTGCCTGCTTCCCTCCGGACTACAACTTGGATGTTTTCAAGTCCAATGTTAAAAAATTCCTAATGAACCGCCTCCTTAAACACTTCATCAAATCTCCACACTAACGTAATGTACTTGCAATAACCCTTATCCCTGAGTGGCTTCCGGGCCTTGATAAGTGGTGATCACTGTGTAAAAAAAAAATCTAATCCATTGCTAAGTCTACTTGAAATATAGTAGGATCGTTTTATCGCTGCAGTAGATATCTCACTACTGATGCAATTCTCTTCCTGTATAAGAGCCAAGTATGTCCAAGGATGGAGTACTGTTGCCAAAGAAACATCATATCATTCCTTGACAAAGTTCAAAATAGACTTCGTAATCTAGTGAGGGATACCCTTTTTTTTATTCCCTGTGACCTCTTTCCCACAGAAGAGACCTTGCGAGCCTGTCTCTGCTTTATAGTTATTTTCACGGCAAGTGCTCGTCTTAGCTCCAATTTATGGTTCCCCCCCCCGGCCTGACTTTCACGAAAAACACTCGTCTAGATTAAACCACAATCAATAATTTCCCCCACTCTTTATCTGTCCCTAAACCTAAACGTAGATTCCATGAACAAACCTTCTTTCCTAGAACTGCACGCCTGTGGAACTCTGTGCCGTTTTCCTGCTTTCCAACTGACTACGACATGGTCGTCTTCAAGTCCAATGTGAACAAATTCTTGATGAGCCATCCGCTTAAGTAATCCAATTTACCATATTTCCATTATTAAATGCATATTTATTCCATCAGTGTTTTATATATACTAGCATTTCAGCCCGGCATTGCCCGGGTGTTTGGAAGTGTATGCTGAGAAAAAAAAGGTCAATTTTTTTAACTTTGACCCCTATTATGACCTCTTAACGTTTATTGTTCTGGGCTCAAATCAAGTTATTAAGTTAGATCCATGTCCAAGGAACCTATATCTAAAAATTTTAAGTGTTTAGTCTCAAAATTGTCGGGGGAGTTTGGTAGAGTTCTCAAAGGTCAAATCATTGAACTTTGACCTTTTAACAGCTAAATTTCTGGCCGAAAACCGACTAAAAAGCTTTTTCAAATCTCAGTACCCTGTATATCAAATTTCGAGCCTGTAGACTTAAAATTGACAGAGTTATTGCGTAGGGAAATGTACACAGACAAACAGACATACAGACAGACACGTTCACTTTTATAGATGTATAGATAGATTTATTCAAAGGAAATCTACATTACAGAGGGAAGCTAATTTACATATTGAGCTATGACAAGAGAATATTATTTTCATTATTTTGACTCTCGGGTATATATCAGTTAATGTCTTATATGGTTTTAGATAGAGTGATGTGGTTCTCGATTGATTAGCTGTGTCTTACTGAGTCGAGTATATACTCGAGAGTCAAAACAATGAAAAGAATATTCTCTCGTCATGGCATTACATATTACATTAAAGTAAATCTATTGTAATCATTAGCTTCTTGTCACTTGCGATTTATAGAAACAGAATTATTTTGTTTTATTTAGGAATAATATTTGCCGTTGATTTGTTTAATCTATTTTCAACTTAACTTTTAACTTAAAGTCGACAAAACTTCCGTTTTTTTAAACAGAAAGAAGCGTTTTTTTTAAGCTATACCAACAACACTGACTCGAGAGATACGGTGATAATTTATTTTAATTTTATCCCCTTTTCAAAATACATAAATAAAAAGATAAACAAAAGATTAATTTTACTGCTCTTAGCATTGAATCCTTCTGTGCTAAGTGTTATGTTTGACGTTCATCTTCGTCGCCAACTGTTATGTTTGCAGGTTGAACCAAATAACGTATAAGTCAATACAAATAAAGACTCAACAAACAAAGGTAGATCAATAAGAAGGGTATTAGGAAAAGTATATTTACAGTATATTTACATAATGGTTGTCAAGTAAGAGAGTCTTGGCCGGAGAACATATCTGCTCTCGGCTCAGCCTTCGGTGGCTTCTGGTTAACACACACTCAGACTAACCGAGTCTTGCTATTTATGTGTAATATTATCCACATATGTAAATGAGTGGGTGCCACCACAACACTAAGGTTGTCTGATTTCTCTCGACGGAAGCGTTTATTTAAAAATTCGGTTAATAGTAAATACATAAATATAATTTACGCAAAATATATAGGAGAAATGTTTCTAGATTAAACCAGCATTTGATAAAAGTTATTTTTCCGTGCGGATAATTTTATTTCCACAGAAAACAAATAAAAATAATTAATTATCTTTTTACTTGGTTGTCTTAATTTTATTTACACAAAAATAATAATTTGTAAAAAAAAAGAAAATTAAATATATAGTCTCTAAATTGGATATCTCTCTGTTTTTCATTTTTTAATTGTATTTTTGAGATTTTCGATATTTTTTATTGAGAAAAAATTATTTTGTGCGTGATAGCTGTATGGGTGGGCTAATTTAGTTGTTAATATTGTTTTTTGGTGATGGGGAATATGTTTTTAAAAATTATCCAGTGTGCGTTTGTTCCTGCTTTAAAAAATAAAACATCTAAATAATTAGGTGGGGCTTTACTGCTACCGTTTAAATATGTAGATTCTTCTTTTTAGGGTGATTACATTTTCTGGTTAGGACTTCGGCAGTTTGCGAAACGTACTATTTTGATCGACTTTTCAAGTTAATTTCAATTTTTAACGTATCTTTTGTTTAAATTATGTTGAAGTAGATAATAGTTAAACCATCCCTCCACTTCCCATATTAAGTATGGGTTTTTAAATAATAATGTTATTATTTCTACATGGTTGGCTAGATCAGACGATTTAAGTGTTCTTCCTCTACACCAGTTATATTTGAAAAAATAAACAAAACAAACAAACAAAAAAAAATACGAAACACCTTAAATAAATCTCCAGATTTTTTTTTTGATATGGACACCTTAACACTCTAGAAGTAATCTCATCCGTCTGTAATGTACTTGTACGGTTCCAACACTTTCTGGAAGACCCCATGGAAGTCCTCTTGTGTGAGCGGGTCGGCACAGCCTCTTTCATCTCCTCGATTATCTCATAACGACAGCCTTTAAGGTTTTACTTGAACTTAGGGAATAAGCAGAAGTCACCGGAAGCAAGGTCTGCACTATAGAGGAGATGCTTTGATACCCATCTTGGTCAAATAGTTTGTGATTAGGAGGGAGTTGTGAACTGGTGCATTCGCGTGAATATTCCGCATCTTCAGTTCCTCGCGAATAATTGTGTGTACAGTTCCCACACTGACATCAAACTGCACACTTATTGTTTCTATAGACACACGGCGGTTCTTATCCATGAAATTCTTTATTTGGCCAATCAACTCTGTTGTTCTGACTTCCTTAATCTTCACACATTTCTCATCATCCTTCACAGACTCTCTGTCTTCCTTGAACCTCTTATGCCACTCAAAAACTGATGCTTGGTTCATGCAAGATGGTCCAAAAGAAGTCTGAAGTATTTCGTTTCTGTGGAATTTTTACCAAATTTAAAACAAAATGTTATTGTATATAGTTCTTCTAAAGTGTCCTAACATCTATATTGCATTCATTAAATTCATTAGCTCTGAGTTTCAGGCTTTAGTATGATATATCCCAATTCCTGTTGTAACTGTCCATTTGAAGCTGAAATCATACAAATTAGTCAGTCATCTCATAAGATGTATACGACACTAAACTTTCTAGATCTACAATTTTAAATGTCTGTATAAAATCAGTCTCGAAACTTATTGAAGTCACCTCCTTATAATGAATTGGATTTTTTTTTACATGGTTTTGCATATTTTAAGTGCTTTTTACTTTAAAAAAAAATATATACGTTTGTTATAATCACTTTTACTTAGCACTACACGAGCACTTTCCATCATTAAAAGTTTATTACCCCCCCCTTAATATGGGTTAATTTAGTTTTTAATATTTAGCGGGGGATATCTTTTTTTAATCATCCAATGTTACTCTTTTAAAAATAATTCAAATATGTAAATACTTAAAGGGCGTGGCTTTATTGCTACCACTTCAAATGCAGATTCTTCTTTTTTACGGCGATTACATTTTCATATTATCTGTTTTGTACTTCTGAAGTTTCCGAATCAAACTATTTTTTAAAAATCGAAATTACAGGTTGAATTTAATTTAGACGGTATATTTTGTTTATTGTTATGTGAAAGTGCAGAAAGACGTAAGAAAGTTCCCCCTTCAATATTAATAATTAGTTTCAAAATAATGAAGTACCCCTTCCCCATTTATAGTGAATTTGGTTATTATTAGTTTGGTCTAGGTTTCTAGACTGTTAGTTAAATTTGTTTATCAATTAAGAAATTGGGGAATTATTTTTTTAAATTAAAACCTGTTTTATATTTTATTATTTCGCTGTAGAATATTTTTTATTTGTAGGAGATCAATTTGGCTCGATTAATTTTTTTTTTAATTATATTTTCAACCCAAACTAGGCACATTGCCACTTTGGTGCAGGGGGCTACTATCAGGGTCAGCAACTACTGGGGCACTATGTAGGGATTTTGGGCAGCAAGATGTCGGTTCACGTTGCACTTGAACTTCTGCATGTCAGTACAGTTAGGGAAGCAGGATCCTGGAATGGAATTCCAGAGTCTAGCGGTTCTGGGGAAGAAACTACTTGAGTAGAAAGATCTTTTACATCTAGAGATCTCTACTGTGTGAGGGTGGGATTTAGCTGCCTGTCGGGTTTGTCGAGGGTGTCTGCGTCGTGGGGGCACAAGTGTCTGCAGTTCGTCAGAGCATTCACCATTAAAATACTAAATTAGATTCTTTATAATTGCGATTTTTTATCGGTATGGCCATTCACTTTTCAAGTTTAAGATACGGGAATTGGTTGCAATAGTCTTTTTATACGGAAAAGTGATGGATTCATCTTTGCTGGAGTATACGAGAACGTCAAGAAATGGAATACTATTGTTTGTATTTAATTGATAAGGGAAAGCAAGTACGGAATGTTTGAAAATGATCGTTTATCTTCTCTATTTTGTTATTGTTATCAGCAGGAATAAAAATCTCGTCGCTATACTTAACATAAATAGACGTTTTCGAATGGTATTAAATATTGTATTCTTCAGGTTGGACGTGTAAACATTAGCTAAAAGTTTATCCCAATAAGGACGCCATTAATACCGCATCGATTTGTTAACAGAAATAAGGACCCTGTCAGTGGGGCATTAGAATACGCCGACTGCCCCCTGCAGAGGGTAAAAGTCCCTCAATGGGGGTCCTGGATATGACCTTTAACTATATCCAGTGGTGAGGGCCCCAGCTTGTGGGCTTTGGGGAGTGTGGAGCCACCCTTTAATTACCATTGCTCCCAGGTCCACTCTGACCCGGAGTTGTAGTACCTGTTAGGGTCCCAACTATGGGTTAAATAGAAACCGGCGTGAAAACAAATATATTCTATTGAAAAAAAAATTTTCTTCAAAATCTTTGAATTCGGCATTAAATAACCCGAAAAGGGTTGATATGCCGTAAAACAAAAACAACCAACAACCAACCAACAGAAAAAAATTAACATAAACAAGAACATATATATGTGGATGTTAGGTACGTGCAAAATGAATGCCGATGCTCAAAATGTATAAGCATTTGACTTCTCCCTTTACTTACATCATCAACGCTCTGATCCCCATCTGGCATCAATTGGGATGGATGGCTCTCGTCTGGGAGAGGCCCCGTGTTTTGACAAGCTTCTGGGTTTGACCTTTACTCATGATCTGAAATGGAACATGTACATCAAGCCTGTTGCCAAGGGACCTGGAAAGATGGTGGGATCCTTCTACCGCTCCTGATGCAATTCTCTATCTATATAAAAGCCAAGTACGTCCAAGGATGGAATACTGCTGCCATATCTGGGCAGGAGCTGCTAAAAACAGCCTATTCTGCCTTGACAGAGTACAAAATAGACTTCGTGGCTTAGTGGGGGATGCCCTTTTCTCTACCCTGCAACCTCTCTCCCACAGAAAAACGTTGCGAGCCTATCCTTGTTTTATCGTTATTTCCATGGCAGGTGCTCGTCTGAACTCCAATCTCTGGTCCCCACTCGCCAATCTTTCACGAAAACACCCGTCTAGCCGAATCCACTGTGAAAAATTTCCCCCATTCTATATCTGTGCCTAAATCAAAACGCGGATTCCATGGACAAAGCTTCTTTCTTAGAACTGCACGCCTGTGGAACTCTGTTCCGTCTGCCCGCTTTCCACCTGACTACAACTTGGATGTGTTCAAGTCCAACGTTAACAAATTCCTAATGAACCGCCCCTTAAGTAAACACTTCATCAAATCTCCACACTAACGTAATGTACTTGCAATAACCCTTATCCCTGAGTGGCTTTCGGGCCTTGATAAGTGGTGACCATCGTGTAAAAAAACCCAAAAAACTTAAAAATTCACCAAAAATCAGGAAAGTAACTGATTTTAATTAAATTTTCAGAATTTATCAAATAATGATCACAGAATACAATGATCTCATTATTCTTATTAGACTAGTGAAAATGTATTATTTTGTTTAAACAAAAAATAACTTTACTAAAGTTATGGTTTTCAATAGTAAAAAAAAAAGATTTTATGTTTGCTTTTTTAATTAAAATAATACACCTTAAATTGTAACAATAAAGAAAAGAAAATTTAATTTTTACAAAAACATTACGAAAAAAACGTCTAATGTTCATATCAATGAAAGAAACATAACGGGAAGAAGAATTAATTTCTCGAACTTCCTATATTATCATTGCATTAAGCATTGTTTATTTCATATTTTCATATACAAAAGATTATAATTACAAAAACATTTCTACTTATTTTTAAGATGACATGTTTCGCGTAATTTTTATATGTAAGATTCTAATATATTCCTTGCTTTAATGAACGTCAAACTTTCAGCGTAACATAATTTTTATATAATCTTGAAAAATGATATTGTTTTGATTTAAAAGCAGGAACACAGAAAAATAATAGAATACAAAATGGTTAAATTAGACAAAGATTCACAATAGGAATGTACGGATGCAAGGCCGGGGGAAAAAAAGAAAATCATCACTCCCTACCTCTCTATAAATACCTGACGTCATTTTCAGTCAGCCTTTTGACTTTCTGACATTTTGGGCTTCCGTAGAATCATCTTTTCGCTTGGGGGGGGGGTGATTAAGCTATTTTTTGGTACAAGCAAGATATTTTTTAAAATTTTATTTAATATCCTAAGACTTCAATTTACTAATTATCTTTGATATAGACACAGAAAACTAATATTTATCTTGTAAAGGATTTTTATAATAAATTTATTTAACTGCAAAATTTAGTTGAATTTGTCAGCTTCCAAATATCGCCATGAAAACATTTTTCATTATAACATTTTTTTTTTACGTGTACAAATATTTTTTTCCTTTTGAAAATTATCTTTAGGCTTTAATCTTTAAAATACAGGTCCTGTATATGACCTTAAACTATATCCGATGGTGAGGCTCCATCGATTTGTTAACAGAAATAAGGGCCCTGTCAGTGGGGCATTAGAATACGCCGACTGCCCCCCTGCAGAGGGTAAAAGTCCTTCAATGGGGGCCCTGGATATGACCTTAAACTATATCCAGTGGTGAGGGCGCCAGCTTGTGGGCTCTGGGGAGTGTGGAGCCACCCTTTAATTACCATTGCTTTCAGGTCCACTCTGACCTGGAGTGGTAGTACCTATTAGGGTCCCAACTATGGGTTAAATAGAAACCGACTTGTAAAAACAAATATATTCTGTTAAAAAAAATTTTCTTCAAAATTACCGGATTCGACATTAAATAACCTGAAAAGGGTTGATATGCCGTAAAACAAAAAAAAAACAAGCAACCAACTTTAAAATACAATCAGAAAGTAGTCAGAAACCTACAAAAATATATGATAAAACTATGACTCCATATTAGTCCGCCATTTTTGCATGTACCTTGTGTACGTGTGTTTCATATGTTTATATGTGATTTAACTACTTGTGATTGTAATAACATGTAATTAAAATTCTCATTTAAAAAGCTCAATAGTGCGATACTAGAGCTATAGATATTTTTCATTAAAGACACCATGTTAAAAGGAATAGACACTGACGCATTTACTCATTTTCAAAATGTTGGCCTTTATTTAATTTTTCAAAATCTTGTGTTTTCTCTTCTTTGTATTCCTAGACTGATTGCTCTTCTAAAAAAACTTGTATTCACGCAACGAAAACAATTTCACTTATTGAGATTGAATTATTCTCGTGGGAAGAAAGCACGAGAATAAATAATAAACCTATTTGGCTCAATTTAAAAGCAGAGTTTAGTAGAAACGGCGGATATTGGTACTTGGGACGAGAGAGTAAAGAGAGGGGGAAAGGAAAGGGCGGGTAACACACAGGAGGCCAGGCAACACACCTAACTGAAATACGAGGCTCCTTTAACTATATATATATATATATATATATATATATATATATATATATATATATATATATATATATATATATATATATATATATATATATATATTTATAACTACTTAATCTACTCACATAAAATTAATATACGAAAGTATAGATTTATGCGTAAACTTTAAGTATTCACTTCAAGAGTGCTCAATACGTAGGTAGAGCTAGTTAGTAATTTATAAAATATATATGGCGATTAAGCTACACTGAATATTCAGGAAGAGTCCTAGAGTGGATGAAACGCGGAATATGCAGTGTAGCTTAATCGCCATATATATTTTATAAATTACTATATATATATATATATATATATATATATATATATATATATATATATATATATATATATATATATATATATATATATATATATGAATAAAAAAGAATGCGAAAAGTATAAAAGCTTATAACTTTTCTTTATTCGTTTTCAATTGGTGACGTGCAGGAATACAAAATAATAATATTATGAATATATATATATATATATATATATATATATATATATATATATATATATATATATATATATATACTTAGTAAACGTAATCGTGACCCGTTGACTCCTAGTCGTATAAATTTGGATTCTTCGGACTACTGGTCTCATCTTGAGTGTGATTTTTACGACATTTCGGTCGATCTAACCTCCGACCTTCTTCAGGTGTATCTTGTCGAACTCTAGAATGTTTCTTTCAAACTCGGGAATTTGGACGGAAAATTCTATTTACTTCACGGAGGTAAATAATTCGTAATTTTATTTTTGGTTGCACATTGAGAATCGAACCTTTAACCTTCAGAATCATATCACTTTTAACAACTGATTTCTCGAAGTACTTTAACCACAACGCCACAGTGTCTTCGCGGACAGTTTTAGTACGAATTTCAGGATCCTAAACCTATTTTATTTTACTTATAAATAACATTATTTATTACTAATTGACATTACTAGACGTTCAGCCATGTTTCTCTCGGCCCCTATGTACTGTTCATAACCTTATGTGCATATATATATATATATATATATATATATATATATATATATATATATATATATATACATATTAAAAATTTTGACTCATGTCCAGGTAACCTGCATTTAAGATTTAAAGTGTTTGAACTCAAAATTGGCGGAGAGTTGGTAGAGTCTGCAAAGGTCAACTCTTTCAACTTTGACCCCTTGGCAGCCAAATCATCGCCCAAAAACTGATTTAAAAGCTTGCTGTCTGTCTGAATACTCTTTATGTAAAATTTCAAATGTTCAGACCCAAAATTCGCTGAATTGTTTGCTAGAGACGGCAAAAGTCCAAATCTTTTGAACTTTGACCCTTGGTAGCCAATTTTTCGACCAAAAACCGATTTAAGAGCTTGCCCGATGTCTAAATACACTTTATGTAAAATTTCAAATGTTTAGACCAGAAATTGGCTGAGTAATTTGGTAGAGACCGCAGAGGTCAATTTTTTAAAATTTTGACCCCAATTTCAACCCCTTAACATTTATTGTTTCGGGCTCAAATCAAATTAAAAAAATTTGATTCATGTCTAAGTAACCTACATTTAAAAAAGTCCAGTGGCAAGCAGAAGTACAAGACAACAAGAAACCATGTCGAGATAGGTAAAGATCATATGAAGCACCTGAAATACCCATTTTTGTACTAATCAAACGCAACGTTGTTTAACTTCAGTAATCTAACGGGAACGCACATTGTTGTATTATGGGCGTTCCAACAAGGAGTCTATTGTGTTATGTATACCATAGCACTATATGTCGATATGTGTACTTGGGATGAAGGGTTAATACTGATGTGTATACGAGTCACTAAATGCCTATTGTTAATTCTTTACCGTCTTAACCCTAAGTTATTTTCTTGCTGTCTATTTGTGCTCCAATGCTATGATGGTCTAAATGTTCATGTGTGTGTGTGTGTGTGTGTGTGTGTGTGTGTGTGTGTGTGTGTGTGTGTGTGTGTGTGTGTGTGTGGTACATGTATGCGTCGTTGATCTTGTCCACCTGGAATTCATCTTGTGTCTTGGAGGGAAGACTGGAAACCTGTTTTGGACGAATATTCATTGACTCCAAGACGATGATTGGTTTTATATAGTTTTTATTCTCCTTCCAGGTGTCGATCGCAGAAGAATGGAAAGTGAATATCCTTGCTTGCGTGGTTTACTTCTAGCTCTCCATTCTGAGACACGTCAGCCCCTCGTCAGTGAAGGGGAGACGACCTGTTAAACCGTTCGCTTGCTCAACGTCCAAATTGCAACTCCAATTATTTTTCTCAGCTAACTAGCCACGTAACCCCGTCAGGTGATCAGATACTTCCGGTAAATTTTTCTATGATAAGATTTCCCCATATTTTGACAGATTTTGAACATTCTTCACATTCATCTCCCGTCCAGTTAGATAGATAGATAGATAGATAGATAGATAGATCGAGACGGATAGATACAGAAATAGATATGAAAAATAGACTGGAGTTAGAAGGACCTAAACGCTCAACGTTTCGCCCAATTTATGTGGGCTTTTTCAAGAGGGATGGTCGTTGATTAGATATATAACTAGATCGAGAGATATATCGCTAATACACATAAAAAATAGATAGATCGACAGACAGATTAATAACTAGTAAATACTTTTTTTTGTTTTCGACCTACTACATAACAATTTGTCAATGTTATTATGCCGTATATACGACTGGAAATAATGTCAGGATAAACGGAGAGCACATACAATATACTGGTTAGGTTAAAAGTTGCTTTAAATCCGTAATCAAACGATAACCGGTGTGTTAAACGTGAATATATCGTATATATAACTTTCGAACGATACATTTTATTTATATAAATACCATATATTTGTAACAGAGTTGCTAACGCGTGTTAGCAGCAGCAGCCATGTATTCAAATGACAAAGCCGCTGAGCGATGGGACGTCACAAGGAGGAAGAGAAGGGAAAGAACAGCAGAGAGAAAAAAGACACTATGTAGTGAGAGTACCGGCAAGCCGTGCCTGCGTCATATCGTGGTGTGGTCACCTGGTGGCGGAAGAACTTTTTAAGCGCGTGTAGACACGGTAGAGTTTCGTGAACTTCATGGTGAACTAAAGGATTTTTAAAACTAGATATTTTTGAAAATACCATGAATAAATGCCATTTTATTTTCAATGTAAATGCTGGTCGAATCTCTTTCCTTTTTTTGTTTCCGTGTTAACATGTAAAGGCCACGTTACATCTGAACAGTGGTGATTTGTACACTTCTATGTTAATATATCTTAGCTTTTTATAGTGTTTGTATAAAGATATATATATATATATATATATATATATATATATATATATATATATATATATATATGCCCCAAGTTAATATAAAAATTAAGAAAATTAGCAGTAAAAAAGTGAGTATCTCTAATTTTTCAATGTAAATCCCTCCAGACAAAGCATGAAGATATTTGAGCAAATGAGCTAACAAAATCAAAGAATGCCTATCACAAAGACAGGAGATGCATATTGACCTTAGTCTTGAAAATACCAAGGTTATAGGTAGTAGGAAAACAGTAAGGCGGCAAAGAGTTCCACAAATATGCAGTTCTTAAAAAAATTTGATGTATAATGTTGGTATTAGTTTTTTTAAGGCAGCCATGCCACTCTTGATTTATTCCATGAGCGATGTTTGTGACAAAGAGAAAATAATTGCTGTTTTCTAGGAAAGAATCTATTCAATCTGACACTTATAGTTGGCAAGTTTTTGACATTGATTGGTTTGGTTATTTTATTTTACGACATATCAACCCTTTCTGGGTTATTTATTGCCGAATCCAGTTATATTGGAAAAGTTTTTTAAGTATCAAGTTCTTTATATCCTCAAATATTTATTTGCAGAGTTTGGTTTAGTTGTTTTATTTTATGGCATATCAACCCTTTTCAAGTTATTTAACGGCGAATCCAGTTGTTTTGAAAATGTTTTTATGCGTCAAATTCTTTTTTATTTTGTAGTAGATTTTGTCGTTCTTGTTTCCTACCCCGCAGAACATAACTGAGTTTCACAATGGGAGAGGGAAAATGATTACAAGATTAATGGTTGGTACATTTGAAGTTAGAAAACCAGTCTAGAAGTGGAGGAGATAGAAAGAGAAAGGGGAAATGGAGAGAAGGAAAAAGGGAAAGAGAAAGGGGAAATGGGGAGAAGGAAAAAGGGAAAGAGAAAGTGGAAATGGGGAGAAAGAACAAGGAAAGAGAAAAGGGAAATGGAGAGAAGGAAAAAGGGAAAGAGAAAAGGGAAATGGAGAGAAGGAAAAAGGGAAAACGATGGTTGTTGCTTTTAGTTTTACAGAACTTAAGTTTTGCAAAAGGAAGAAGAAAAACAAAAAGCATCATGTAATGTGCATTTCGTTTCAGGAAGCCAATATCTTCAGACAACCTGATCTGGTAGCACCAGTTTTGATCTTGAAGTAGTAATTTTAGGTCCTTACATAAAGTGGATTCATGCCTTGTCTGGAGCGATTTTTATAAAAAGAAGCTACTGGTGTAAGAAATTGTATTACAATATATAATCAAAACAGCAAATTGATGAAGACCACTAGACCAATATGTCAAATAAGCTGGAACAAAGGAAGCAGGGAATAGATCAGTCAATTCTGAAGAACATTTGCCATAATGGTATTTACAAAAATGCCAACAATAGAGTCATATGACATAAACAATCTGAATAGAATGGATCTCTCTCGTGCATTTACTATTTTGTTTCACTTTCCCGCTTTTTTTTTCTGTGTATTTATAATAAAGACCGGTAGACTAATAGGTTGTATGTAGGTGGGTGGAGAGGAGAGTTAGTTCGTCATTTTTAATGAATGAAGTAGTATATTCCTTCTGTGGTCATGTTGGGCGTGTCTTACTAACAGCAGCCACCAACGAATCCATCTCCGACGTCTGCGGTCAAGTTTTGCTTAAAATATTTCGAAATGCAAACTTAATGTGAAAATAACGTTATTCTATGTACTTGACATTATTTGAGTTGTTTTAAAACGTATTAGAACCTGAGTGCCTATTTGCATTCGAAAAAAAATATACCCAGACGGACATGAACAGTAGTTTTCATCAGAATGTGTGTAATAATAGAATACTTAACCCTAACCCTAACCCTAACCCTGACCCGTTGTCTCACAACTACTTATACTATTTATTCTGCTTGATTACATTCAAACATTCACAAATCTTAACATATCTTTAACAACAAATGTCATTGTATAAAAATAAGTCTTTATTTCTATAGGATCATCATCATTATTGTAATTATTATCTACATATTAATACGATAGCGTGTGTGTTCTTTTGTGTGTCACGCTTACATCCGGGTCGTTTAATCGTTATGTTCTTCTATTTCTTGTCATAAATAATTTTATCAAGAATTCTTTATAAGTTTTGGTTTCAGTTTCGACTATTGCTGATGGCACTTAAATCATCTGTTTTTTTTTTTCATAAATAATTTTACCAAGAATTCTTCATAAGTTTTGGTTTCGATTTAGACTATATGCTCACTTAAATCATCTACTTTTTTTTATAAATAATTTTATCAAGAATACTTCATAAGTTTTGGTTTCGGTTTGGATTATCGCTGAAGGAACTAAAGTTATATATATATATATATATATATGTATATATATATATATATATATACATATATACATATTTTTTTCATAAGTTTTCATTTCGTTTTCAATTCAAGCTAATGCACCCAAGTCATATGGATATATTTTTTTTTATTTTTGAAATCGCAACTTTATAATATATAAAAATCGATAGAACATTAACTCTATAATAATATATACAAAATCTGCAAGAATTAAAATATATTGAAGCGTACTTTACGACCGGGCTGTACCGGGCGTTTGTGCTTGCTTATATAAATACTTTTACAGTTAAAAAAACCCCAAAAAACTACAATAATATCAGAGCGTCTCCATTTACAGAATGCCAACATGAATATATTACATATGAAGGAGTTCTCTGTGGAATTTCCACAGGTACCGCTAGTTATTATTATTATTATTATTATTATTATTATTATTATTATTATTATTATTATTATTATTATTAATATCATTATTATTATTAATATCATTATTATTATTAATATCATTATTATTATTAGCAAGGCTTGTGTACCGGCGTTGCATGGTGGTAATATGATACAAAACCATAACAGACTCAGGGATTACACGGAAATAAATTAAACTACATTTTTCAGCCCTGTAATGTAGTAGGCACTGGAAGCCATGGCCAAAATGGAATCATTTAGCTTCCACTGCCAGGCATTGTCTGTCAGTGGCCGGTAGCGGAAGTCACTGGCTGTCACTGTCACCACTGGGGTTTAGTGGCACTAATAGTAGTTTTGGGTGATTACTTGTGAGTACTGCCAGTCAGTGGCGGACATGATTATTGTTGGTCTTCATGGAACTGCTGCTGAACTGAAAGCGCCTGTCTTCAATTGTTGGACATTTTCGTGGCGCTTCGTGCTGTTTTGATGTTGCATGAAAGGGCTGCCCCTTTCTCATGTAAGTAAGAAGACATACTAGATAAGTTAAAATGGTATTGTGATATGGCTAGAATCGAGCCCTGTAGGCAAGTGTTAAAGATAATGGAAAAATGGAATGTTAGAAATTCAGTCCATTGTTAATTCTATTACAAATAGTTAAATATTGATTATGTCGGAAAAAGAGTCGATTGTCCATTCTTTTAGAAATCTGGATATTAAATATGACAGTTAAAAGAATGAACGATGCAAATTAAAACTATATTGTTTAAGAATATGTTAGAATTAGAATTGAGTATTCTTTTGTTTCCCAAAAGTGTGTTGGACGGACATGTGTAGAAAACGTGATATAGCCACGTTGGTAAACACACTTCTGACGTCATAAACAAAGGAGATTTCTCAATATAGGAATCTGAGGGTTCGAAGTTAGAGAGTGGATGAGGATCAGATATTCAGAGCAGATCAAACACGGTGATAGTCAGTTGGAAAGGAGGACCCCTTAGAAGCGAAGGGAGAAAAAATAGACAGAGTAAATCAAAGTTTGAATTCCTGACATCACTGATTGACCGATTGAATAATAAAAAAACGAACTATGTTTGTAACTGTTTGTCTCGTGTCGTCATTCCTTACAACTCAAAAGGTAATGTGTTTTTATCATCTTGTAATGAACATTGAACAACCCTTCCAAGCATTATGTCCTTTATCATAATAATTTATCTCTCCTCCTAATATGCGCATAAGAAATGTTGTATCAATATCTCCCAGCAGTATTAATATGCGTTACCAATAATCATCCCAGTCAGATATAAATGTCTCCCTCATTATCATCGTCATCTGTTCTAGGTCCCTGTATTACAAGCACTCAATATGACCCCCCTGCTACACAACATTGAGGCTATTACTTGCCTTTCCAACAGTCATTATCCGTCCAACCATGACCATTATTGGTCTCAATTGGAAGCTCTGAAATTAAAGTTTCCGTATTCAATATCGATCACTGATGGTTATTGGCGTTTATAGTCGGATCCTTGCGCTTGATCATTGCCGATCATTTTCGATCATGGCCAGTGTTGAGCTCATTAAACTGTTATAAAACTAAATGAGCTATCTCCAATATTCTTGCACTGTCATCCATTGTATAGTCTTGTTATCCATTGTTGGTCACTGTTGGTCACTGGCAAGAACTCGCGTGCACTCGCGAGCACTCGCTACGGTAAGAACTGGCGCTCACTGGCTGTAACCGTCACTCAAAGTCGGACATGACTAATGTCTTAGCTGGACCATCTTGTACTTATGCAGAATACGGACTGTTTCATTGATTATCTCTCATGGCTAATTTTAATGTAACCGCATTGACCTATTTTGTTATGATGGAAATCTTTTTTAAATTTAACTGCATATGTTTATGTATAAAAAAAAGGTATGTGAAAGTCCTAATCGTTAACAACATCTGTTGTTATTTTTAGTACGATCTGACGTCTGCATAATATGTTAAAACGTTTCATCCACGACTGGCTCCAGAAAGAAGGTAAAAAAGGATTTAGCTGCTTGTCGGGTTTGTCGGGGGTATTTACGTTGAGGGAGTACAAGTGCTTGCAGTTCGTCAGAGCAATTATAAAAACTGAACACAAAAATTGAACACCAATCAGAAAAAAGGTTACATAATGTATCTATAAAAGCCAAGTACGTCCAAGGTTGGAGTACTGCTGCCACATCTGGACAGGAGCTGCAAAAAAAGCCTATCCTGGCTTGACAGAGTACAAAATAGACTTCGTGGTTTAGTGGGGGATGCCCTTTTCTCTTCCCTGCAACCGCTCTCCCACAGAAGAGACGTTGCGAGCCTGTCTTTGTTTTATCGTTATTTCCATGGCAGGTGCTCGTCTGAGCTCCAATCCCTCGTCCCCCCTTGCCAATCTTTCACGAGAAACACCCGTCTGGCTGAAACTACTGTCAATAATTTTCCCCACTCTTTATATGTGCAAACGTAGATTCCATGAGCAGAGCTTCTTTCTTAGAACTGCACGCCAGTGGAACTCTCTGCCGCTTGGCTGTTTCCCACCTGACTACAACTTGGACGTCTTCAAGTACAACATAAACAAACTCCTGACAAACCGCCCCCTTAAGTAAGACACTCTATCAAAACCCCCAATACTAATGATTGCTACAATACTATCTCATTGATTACTGTACACGCAATAACCCTTATCCCTGAGTGGCCTTTGGGCCTTGATAAGTGGTGACCCCCATGTAAAAAAAAAGAATTGGTTGGACGAGTTGAACGAAAGATTGCTAACATTGCTAACAAGAGTGATGAGGAGGAATATCTAGAAGTGTAAGCCATTTTGAGTTTCAGAACAATTTCAGATGGTTCGCTGTTACACACAAGTCCTGGGAGGTGACTTGTTTGTAGTAGACAGTTCCACAGAACAAAATATTCTTACCGTGTCGAAACCCGGGACAGAACACGTGAAATTGCTCCAGAAAAGGTTTGATATTTATGAAGCAATTCTGGTTTCTGATTGGTTTGTAGCAGAACGTGAATTATTTGATTCGTCAGTTCTTAGCAGCATCGTTATTAAATAGAATCGTCCGATTGTGTGGGATCATACCCCATTATAGAACTTCACTATGACGGGATGTCTCCTAGCGGCTTCGGCTGCATGGAGACAGGGTAGTACCAGTCAAGGATTCGTCACTTGACACTCAGCCCAACAGGTGAGGGGCCGGGAACTGGCCCAGCACCTGTTGGACTGAGGTACACCGCCTGGGTAATACCTAGGAGGTCCACCCTCCCAGGCCATGCCACCGGGCTTTCCGGTGGGGCAAGTTTATTGCTTGCTGCCTGAAGCGCCCCGACCGGGGAATACCGACGGGGTTACTCAGGCAATTTTTAAAATTGCAGGAGTGCCCCTCCTTTAGGGGAGCCTGCGGGTATCCCACTTTCCAGGCCTTGTGCCAAATATTGCCGATGTGGGCGGCAATTAAATATATACCCCATTATAGAACTTCACTATGATGGGATGTCTCCTAGCGGCTTCGGCTGCATGGAGACAATTAAATATATACCCCATTATAGTAACAAAATATTGCAACAGAATATAGAAAGGAAATTAAGAAACCCGAGTAAACAAGGACTAAACAAGGCGAATAAAAACGGTAAAAAAGACGAATACGAATAATTTCCATTTCCCTGTGTTTCCTCCTCTTTGATTTTTGTCAATGCGTCATTGAGGCTGTGAATGTAACACTCATGTTGTTAAGAACCGACGAAAATAAGTTTGTACTAATACGTCGTGTGTAATAGAATGTTGTTAATATTCAAGTGCGGCGTAAAGTCTGCATAAGTGTGCTGGATAGCGTAATCGACGACTGACCCGATAAAACAGGAAAAAAGAAAGATAGAAGTAGTTACGAACCCTGAACAAAACTCCCTATCTCTACAATTATCTAAATGCAGCTTTGTGCGTGTGTAAGTGCGGTCCTTATAGACTCCGAAACGGCTGGATAGATTTTCTTTTAAATTTACCGAACTTAAGTGTATAAGTTTGAGAGTGATCTTAGTTAAGTTTTGTCTCAGAATACCCCCGATAATTACCGATAATCGATTATCGAAACCGTTATTTTAGTTCATCAATCATCGGTAAATATATATTTTCTCATGTCGTTGCTTACCAACGATGATAGAACATCGGACCGTAAAAATTGTACTGTGAGTAAGTTGATAGTTTTTTTTTGGGGTGGTTTCTTTTTTTTTCTTTTTTTTCTTTTGCATGACGTGGTCTGTAGGTTCAAACTCCGCACGTAAATTTCTTTAAACGTTTTTTATTAACTGCAAAGAATTTTATAAGACTCGAAAATTTACATGTATTTTCTTTTTCGTGACGTGATCTGCAGTTTCAAACCAACACATAAATTTCTTAATGCTTTTTTTTTCGTCAACTAAAAAGAAGTTTATGTAAAATAATTTTATAAAAGAAACAGTAGGTTCTCCAGAGTGCAATACAGAATAATATATATTTTGCATTGTGGAGGTATGTGAAGCTTCTTCCCGGGCGATTTCACGGATTTCGATGACAATAAAAACATAGGAGTGTCAAATACACGTACATCATCATTCAATCCCGGGCAACGTCGGGTTTCCCTGCTAGTATCTAATAAAACTCCAAAGAAGGTAGCATAATATTCTGAATAGTAATCCCTCTAAAATGAAGGAGAAAATAACGAAACGTGAGTAAAAAAAGGTAAAGGTTAATAAAAAGATGAAAATGCTCAATAAATGTTATATGGCAAAGTGAGTCGGCAAAGTGTGTAATTTGTGGATGGAGTTTTACCAAAGTAAACAGATCCGGAGAGAAATCTGTGTAGACTGAGCTAAATGTGCGCGTTACGGAAAACGATAATGTAAAACCTGCAAGTAATAATAAAACCAGTGGTTGAAGACAATTAGCTGAAATTTATGTTTGCTAAAATTTCCAAAGTTAGTTATAACAAAGCTGATATGAAGAGAAAATCGCACGCACACACACACACACACACACACACACACACACACACACACACACACACACACACACACACACACACACACACACACACACACACACACACACACACACACACACACACACACACACACACACACACAAGCGCTCTGTGTTTATTCAGAAAGACATAGCGTTTGCTAACAGTAGCAATATAAGATGTGCGGATATAATAACAGGACAGAATAGAATGACGCAGGGTTTGGTACGTTTCCGTTAGGCCGATTGGGAGACGTAACCGTCCTAGGGAGCAATTGGGTTTCCAACTGGTGTGGTGGGGGGAGGCTGATGCTCCCGAAGCATGAAAAATATATATATATATATATATATATATATATATATATATATATATATATATATATATATATATATATTTAGTAATGTGATTGATAATTTAAAAATCAAATTATAATTAAATTAAAAATCCGTTTCATAAGAAGGAACAACAACAAAATAAAAAATAAAAAACGATTGATTTTGATTTTGTTGCTGTTCCTTCTTATGAAACGGATTTTTAATTTAATTATAATTTGATTTTTAAATTATCAATCACATTACTAAATATCAAATTAGCTCTAGGATATTTACCTATCAGGCTTATTATATATCTAAATTACAACGAGCACTTTTTATATCCCTGTATTTTAATTAAACTAGTAATTTTACTATTAAATTAAAATACACTCTGCTCTTTAGACTATTGTTCTCATCTCCTTTAAATATATATATATATATATATATATATATATATATATATATATATATATATATGCCCGACAACACTAAGAAGATATATCTGGGTGCCACGGGAACAGTGTTTAAGGACAGATATAGAAACCACGTAGTATCATTTAAAAAGGAACCTGAGATAGAAACTAATAGGGATGGCGTAAACGATAGCAGGGTTGGGTACAAAAATCAGCATTAAAAATAAAAACAAAAAGAGGAATACAACTGCATTAGGTGATTGGGTCAGGGAACTTAACAGAAATAATGAAAATTTTTAATTAAAATGGTCACTAGTAGACAGGGGGAGGAAGTACAGCCCCGGGAAATCAAAAATATGTAATCTATGTTTATTGGAAGCCTTCTACATAGTGAATTCCAAAATGGAAATTTTGAACAAAAGACTTGATGCCATACAGGGATGCATTCAAAGAAATAGATTTCTGCTATCGCGCCTTAAATGTAACTGAGGCATAACCTTTTTACAACAATAAGGATCATCAGATGCTAGAATTAAATTTTAAGGTAGAGTTTAATAGCTAGAATTGTTATAATCTAAATGAAGGATTCAAATCTAACATTCTATTATTCTAAACCGGGTAAGAAATATAAATAAAGTATAAAGCTCATCTAAAAATAGAATTTTTGTCCATAACGGTGACCATTTTTGTATTCAGTTGTAGCAGTATTGACGGTGAAATAAGTGATACTGTCTTCAAATCAATAAAATAACTTAACAATTAAACTATTTTTTATTAAAAATTAAATTAGCAATTTGAGGGCTGAAAATTAGTTTAATTGATTTTGTCTTCTGACATCTTAAGTTGGTAGAATCCATGCTGATTTACTTATTCACTTACTTTACCCCTTGTTCTAAATGTTTTTACCCATAAATGCAGGAGTAGACATCTTCTCATTGGAGTGAAACACATTTGTAGCTATTGGGTGGTTTTGTTGTCATAATAATAATTAGTGGATATACAATGTTTTATTTAGATACCCAAGAACACAACACACGAATTATAAGACATGAGCAACATAAGTGATTAATAACAGATATGGGTTAAACCCATGAGTAAAAACCAATTTTTTAAGATTAAAAACATAATTTATATCCTTAAGTTGTTAAATAAGTCATCGTAGCACGTTCTGGATCTGTCTGATTAAATTAATTATTAAATCACAAACGCCTTCTAGTAATCAATGAACCGAAACATCAAACGGTCTGAATTATCTCCCTTTAGCTGTTATAGGAAATAAAAATCAACCCAGTTTCCAACAGAATTAACTAGTAGCAATTAACAACATAATTGGATTATCTCCCTTCATAATTGTTGTTAGAAACGATATGAAAACATTCAAGTAGAATGACAATAAATAATAATAGATTAGAAAACCTCACTCGAAATGTTGTACAAGGATGTATATATATAATACAGCCTTTTTATTTATTCTCATATTCAATTAAACTTTAAACCTAAAATGGTCTTAAATCTAAGTACCACAATAACGATAATCTGTAAACATTACTTGTCACTAATACGAAACTAAAATTAGCCGTAACGTTATTGCAAGGTTTTTACGGCCATACTATAAATATAGAAATAAAAATTAAAAAAACTCTTTTTATAAAAAAATTAATTATTGGGAAATAATGAAACAACGAGATCTAATTTAGGAACTCAACGAATGGGACATATAAAAAATTATTTTAAATGGCTTAGGGTTTTCTGTGAAAACTTCTCGTGACTGTGTTCTTAAATAAAGATACAAAAATTAGGCGATATATTAATATTTAAATGGGCTTTTCCGTAACGACAGCAAAGGTAAATGTTTCTCACATGCTTTTCCCGTTGAGGGAATTTTTCTTTTCTCTTTCTCTTCAAAAATGCTCTATTGTCAAAAGTGTGTTTATTTTTAAAGTCTGAAGAAAGCTGGTTTTGGAAAATATTCAAATGATATAATGTTTGAAATTGTTCGACTGGACATGGAACCAATTGTAAAGTAAAATGAAATACACTTTTTGTTGCCATAAACACCCTTTTTGAAGTCTTGATTTTGCTTTCACAGTATATTTATATTCAATTATGAAATATGATAATTGTGTAGCTTACTCCTTAAGTCAACTCTTTTTGGCTTAAAACTCATTAGTATATGAAAACTTACTGAAGTACATGAACTCAGTATATTACATTTAAGTATATATATATATATATATATATATATATATATATATATATATATATATATATAATGTGTGTGTGTTTTAGTTTTTAAAATTTCAAGTATTTACTTAAATTTAAAATATATGCATATATATTTGTATATAAAATAAAATAATAAAAATATATGTAGCTCTACCAATGGAATGAGCACTTTTTATCCTGCTTTTTACCACTTCTACCCTTGGTTTATATATATATATATATATATATATATATATATATATATATATATATATATATCCCCTACGTAAATATGACACCAATCAAACTAGCATTACACTTCCTTGAATTTCAGAGGATCAATATTATATGTTCCTCTGTGATATTGAAATCACCGCAAGCTTTGAGATTCCACTTTCTACTGTACACAAAAGATATGTTTAATTCGTCTGCGAGAGAAATAATTTTTATAACTATTCCTTAAATCAAGCAGAACCTTTTATAGCAGTCTATGTTAATAATAATAATAATAATAATAATAATAATAATAATAATAATAATAACAACGGTGTCTATTTACTTTATAAGAGAAAGAGTAGAAAGAAGTAAGGAAAATGTGGAAGGAAACGAACGCATACAAGGTGAGGGAATTGTAGATGATTAAAAAAGAAAAAAAAAAGGAAAAATTATTTTGTAACGTTCAAAAAATTATTTTTTAACGTTCAAAAAATTATTTGGTAACGTTCAAAAAATGATTTTGTAACGTTCAAAAAATTATTTTGCAACGTTCAAAAAATATTTTGTAACGTTCAAAAAATTATTTTGCAACGTTCAAAAAATTATTTTGTAACGTTCAAAAAATTATTTTGCAACGTTCAAAAAATTATTTTTTAACGTTCAAAAAATTATTCTGCAACGTTCAAAAAATTATTTTGCAACGTTCAAAAAATTATTTTGTAACGTTCAAAAAATTATTTTGTAACGTTCAAAAAATTATTTTGTAACGTTTAAAAAGTTATTTTGTAACGTTCACAAAATTATTTTGTAACGTTCAAAAAGTTATTTTTTAACGTTTTAAAAGTTATTTTGTAACGTTCAAGAAATTATTTTGTAACGTTCAAAAAGTTATTTTGTAACGTTTAAAAACTTATTTTGTAACGTTTAAAAAATTATTTTGTAACGTTCAAAAATTATTTTGTAACGTTCTATACGTTTACACCCGGGACCCACACATTTTATGCAGCTTACGTCGTCACAAGCATTGGACAAGTAATAACGCGACTCCTTTTTTTGGTACAACGATATTTATTTTATTTTATTGTTTTACATAGGAGTCACCATTTATCAAGGCCAGCAGGCCACTCAAGGATATGCGTTATTGGTTGTACCGTAATCAATGGGATAATATCGTAGCAATCGTAAGTAATTTCTTCATTCTCCCACCACGCGTTACTTTTCCTTACGGTTGTTACGTCACCCACGTCATCAGCGTTATAATGCTTTTTATAGCCTTGCTTTTTCCTTACCAGTGTCGTTATTTCGCACACATTGCATATGCACGTCCGCGCTCTGTTGTAATTTTTAAGCGTGAAAAGACAAAAAGATTAAAACAATAAGAAAATGTTCCAGTTCAACCATCTTTATAGATTAAATTGAGTTTTTCAATATGAAACAAGAGTGTCGTAGACCGTAGCCTCGACAGAGTTCAAAATAGACTTTGTAGCTTAGTGAGGGTTTCCCTTTTCTCTTACCTTCAACCTTTTTCCCACAGAAGAGACCTTGCGAGCCTGTCTCTGATTTATCGCTATTTTCATGGCAACTGCTAATCTGAGCTTCAATCTATGGTCTCCCCTCGCCAAACTTTCACGAAAATTACTCGTCTAGTCAAAACCACTATCAATAATTTCTCACACCCTTTATATGTACCTATACCTAAACGTAGATTACACGAACAAAGCTTCTTTCTTAGAACTGAACACCTGTGGAACACTCTTCCGATTGCCTGCTTTCCAGCTGACTACAATCTGATTATCGTCAAGTCCAACGTAAACAAGTTCTTGATAAACTCTCACCCTAACTAATCCAATTTGCAAAATTTCCACTACTTATGTTTACTACGTTATAATCACATTGACTATAGTATACTCATTAACCCTTATCCTCGATTGGCCTCCGGGCCTCGATAAGTGACGATTCCTGTGTAAAAAATAACATGTTATACGTACGTGTTTGGTTAAGGACAGAAATTTTTGTGCAGCCGGACACTTGGTGCCAAGTGGCTTTGGACTGCAACAAGACTAGGCCAACGGTTATATTTATTTATTTCCCTTTCGAAGAGGAAAGCACGTGGTCACCTCCTTTTAAACTGAACTTCCGTCAATAATGAAATTCATCAGTTAATTATAGACCAGGAAAGGATAGCAATCTGGTTTTATACTGATCCAGGGGGAGTGGGGTAGAGGTTGAAACACTTAAGACACAGCGAATTATTGGTGCGCCATGTCAAGAACTTATTAGGCACAACAACAGAATTAAGACGAACCACTGTAAAGATTTTTAACTAGATATTTACTTTATTAATATTTACTTTATAATTATTTATTTATTAATATTTACTTTATTAATATTTATTTTATTAATATTTACTTTATTAATATTTATTTATTAATATTTACTTTATTAATATTTATTTATTAATATTTACTTTATTAATATTTATTTATTAATATTTACTTTATTAATATTTATTTTATTAATATTTATTTATTAATATTTATTTATTAATATTTACTTTATTAATATTTATTTTATTAATATTTATTTTATTAATATTTATTTTATTAATATTTATTTTATTAATATTTATTTTATTAATATTTATTTTATTAATATTTATTTTATTAATATTTATTTTATTAATATTTATTTTATTAATATTTATTTTATTAATATTTATTTTATTAATATTTATTTTATTAATATTTACTTTATTAATATTTATTTATTAATATTTACTTTATTAATATTTATTTATTAATATTTACTTTATTAATATTTATTTATTAATATTTACTTTATTAATATTTACTTTATTAATATTTATTTTATTAATATTTATTTTATTAATATTTATTTTATTAATATTTATTTTATTAATATTTACTTTATTAATATTTATTTATAAATATTTATTTTATTAATATTTATTTAATTAATATTTACTTTATTAATATTTACTTTATTAATATTTATTTTATTAATATTTACTTTATTAATATTTATTTATTAATATTTACTTTATTAATATTTATTTATTAATATTTACTTTATTAATATTTATTTATTAATATTTACTTTATTAATATTTACTTTATTAATATTTATTTTATTAATATTTATTTTATTAATATTTATTTTATTAATATTTATTTTATTAATATTTACTTTATTAATATTTATTTATTAATATTTATTTTATTAATATTTATTTTATTAATATTTATTTTATTAATATTTATTTTATTAATATTTATTTTATTAATATTTACTTTATTAATATTTATTTATTAATATTTATTTTATTAATATTTATTTAATTAATATTTACTTTATTAATATTTACTTTATTAATATTTATTTTATTAATATTTACTTTATTAATATTTATTTTATTAATATTTATTTTATTAATATTTATTTTATTAATATTTATTTTATTAATATTTATTTTATTAATATTTACTTTATTAATATTTATTTATTAATATTTACTTTATTAATATTTATTTATTAATATTTACTTTTTTAATATTTATTTATTAATATTTACTTTATTAATATTTACTTTATTAATATTTATTTTATTAATATTTATTTTATTAATATTTATTTTATTAATATTTATTTTATTAATATTTACTTTATTAATATTTATTTATAAATATTTATTTTATTAATATTTATTTAATTAATATTTACTTTATTAATATTTACTTTATTAATATTTATTTTATTAATATTTACTTTATTAATATTTATTTATTAATATTTACTTTATTAATATTTATTTATTAATATTTACTTTATTAATATTTATTTATTAATATTTACTTTATTAATATTTACTTTATTAATATTTATTTTATTAATATTTATTTTATTAATATTTATTTTATTAATATTTATTTTATTAATATTTACTTTATTAATATTTATTTATTAATATTTATTTTATTAATATTTATTTTATAATATTTATTTTATTAATATTTATTTTATTAATATTTATTTTATTAATATTTACTTTATTAATATTTATTTATTAATATTTATTTTATTAATATTTATTTAATTAATATTTACTTTATTAATATTTACTTTATTAATATTTATTTTATTAATATTTACTTTATTAATATTTATTTTATTAATATTTATTTTATTAATATTTACTTTATTAATATTTATTTTATTAATATTTACTTTATTAATATTTATTTATTAATATTTACTTTATTAATATTTATTTTATTAATATTTATTTTATTAATATTTACTTTATTAATATTTATTTTATTAATATTTACTTTATTAATATTTACTTTATTAATATTTATTTTATTGATATTTATTTTATAATTATTTATTTTATTAATATTTACTTTATTAATATTTATTTATTAATATTTACTTTATTAATATTTATTTTATTAATATTTATTTTATTAATATTTATTTTATTAATATTTACTTTATTAATATTTATTTATTAATATTTATTTTATTAATATTTATTTTATTAATATTTATTTTATTAATATTTATTTTATTAATATTTATTTTATTAATATTTACTTTATTAATATTTATTTATTAATATTTATTTTATTAATATTTATTTAATTAATATTTACTTTATTAATATTTACTTTATTAATATTTATTTTATTTATATTTACTTTATTAATATTTATTTATTAATATTACCTTTATTAATATTTATTTATTAATATTTACTTTATTAATATTTATTTTATTAATATTTATTTTATTAATATTTATTTTATTAACATTTATTTTATTAATATTTATTTTATTAATATTTATTTTATTAATATTTATTTTATTAATATTTACTTTATTAATATTTATTTTATTAATATTTATTTATTAATATTTATTTTATTAATATTTATTTTATTAATATTTACTTTATTAATATTTATTTATTAATATTTATTTTATTAATATTTATTTTATTAATATTTATTTTATTAACATTTATTTTATTAATATTTACTTTATTAATATTTATTTTATTAATATTCATTTATTAATATTTACTTTTTTAATATTTATTTTATTAATATTTATTTTATTAATATTTATTTTATTAATATTTATTTTATTAATATTTACTTTATTAATATTTATTTTATTAATATTTACTTTATTAATATTTATTTTATTAATATTTATTTATTAATATTTACTTTATTAATATTTATTTATTAATATTTATTTTATTAATATTTATTTTATAAATATTTATTTTATTAATATTTATTTTATTAATATTTATTTTATTAATATTTATTTTATTAATATTTATTTTATTAATATTTATTTTATTAATATTTACTTTATTAATATTTATTTATTAATATTTATTTTATTAAAATTTATTTTATTAATATTTATTTTAATAATATTTACTTTATTAATATTTATTTATTAATATTTATTTTATTAATATTTATTTTATTAATATTTATTTTATTAATATTTATTTTATTAATATTTATTTTATTAATATTTATTTTATTAATATTTACTTTATTAATATTTATTTTATTAATATTTCTTTTATTAATATTCATTTTATTAATATTTATTTTATTAATATTTATTTTATTAATATTTATTTATTAATATTTATTTTATTAATATTTGTTTTATTAATATTTATTTTATTAATATTTATTTTATTAATATTTATTTTATTAATATTTATTTTATTAATATTTATTTTATTAATATTTACTTTATTAATATTTATTTTATTAATATTTACTTTATTAATATTTATTTATTTATATTTACTTTATTAATATTTATTTATTAATATTTACTTTATTAATATTTATTTATTAATATTTACTTTATTAATATTTATTTTATTAATATTTATTTTATTAATATTTACTTTATTAATATTTACTTTATTAATATTTACTTTATTAATATTTATTTTATTAATATTTACTTTATAAATATTTATTTTATTAATATATATTTTATTAATATTTACTTTATTAATATTTATTTTATTAATATTTACTTTATTAATATTCATTTTATTAATATTTATTTTATTAATATTTATTTTATTAATATTTATTTTATTAATATTTATTTTATTAATATTTACTTTATTAATATTTATTTATTAATATTTATTTTATCAATATTTATTTTATTAATATTTACTTTATTAATATTTACTTTATTAATATTTATTTTATTAATATTTACTTTATTAATATTTATTTATTAATATTTACTTTATTAATATTTATTTTATTAATATTTATTTTATTAATATTTTCTTTATTAATATTTACTTCATTAATATTTACTTTACTAATATTTATTTTATTAATATTTATTTTATTAATATTTACTTTATTAATATATATTTATTAATATTTATTTATTAATATTTACTTTATTAATATATATTTATTAATATTTACTTTATTAATATTTATTTTATTAATATTTATGTTATTAATATTTATTTTGTTAATATTTATTTTATTAATATTTATGTTATTAATATTTACTTTATTAATATTTATTTTATTAATATTTATTTATTAATATTTATTTTATTAATATTTACTTTATTAATATTTATTTTATTAATATTTATTTATTAATATTTATTTTATTAATATTTACTTTATTAATATTTATTTCATTAATATTTATTTATTAATATTTATTTATGAATATTTACTTTATTAGTATTTATTTATTAATATTTACTTTATTAATATTTATTTTATTAATATTTATTTTATTAATATTTACTTTATTAATATTTACTTTATTAATATTTATTTTATTAATATTTATTTTATTAATATTTACTTTATTAATATTTATTTTATTAATATTTATTTTATTAATATTTACTTTATTAATATTTACTTTATTAATATTTATTTTATTAATATTTACTTTATTAATATTTATTTTATTAATATTTACTTTATTAATATTTACTTTATTAATATTTACTTTATTAATATTTACTTTATTAATATTTACTTTATTAATATTTACTTTATTAATATTTACTTTATTAATATTTACTTTATTAATATTCATTTTATTAATATTTACTTTATTAATATTTACTTTATTAATATTTATTTATGAATATTTACTTTATTAATATTTATTTATTAATATTTATTTTATTAATATTTACTTTATTAATATTTATTTATTAATATTTATTTTATTAATATTTATTTTATTAATATTTATTTTAATAATATTTACTTTATTAATATTTATGTATTAATATTTATTTTATTAATATTTATTTTATTAATATTTATTTAATTAATATTTATTTTATTAATATTTATTTTATTAATATTTATTTTATTAATATTTACTTTATTAATATTTATTTTATTAATATTTATTTTATTAATATTCATTTTATTAATATTTATTTTATTAATATTTATTTTATTAAAATTTACTTTATTAATATTTATTTTATTAATATTTATTTTATTAATATTTATTTTATTAATATTTATTTTATTAATATTTATTTTATTAATATTTATTTTATTAATATTTATTTATTAATATTTATTTTATTAATATTTGTTTTATTAATATTTATTTTATTAATATTTATTTTATTAATATTTATTTTATTAATATTTATTTTATTAATATTTATTTTATTAATATTTACTTTATTAATATTTATTTTATTAATATTTACTTTATTAATATTTATTTATTTATATTTACTTTATTAATATTTATTTTATTAATATTTATTTTATTAATATTTATTTTATTAATATTTACTTTATAAATAATTACTTTATTAATATTTACTTTATTAACATTTATTTTATTAATATTTACTTTATTAATATTTATTTATTAATATTTACTTTATTAATATTTATTTATTAATATTTACTTTATTAATATTTATTTATTAATATTTACTTTATTAATATTTATTTTATTAATATTTATTTTATTAATATTTACTTTATTAATATTTACTTTATTAATATTTACTTTATTAATATTTATTTTATTAATATTTACTTTACAAATATTTATTTTATTAATATATATTTTATTAATATTTACTTTATTAATATTTATTTTATTAATATTTACTTTATTAATATTTATTTTATTAATATTTATTTTATTAATATTTATTTTATTAATATTTATTTTATTTATATTTACTTTATTAATATTTATTTATTAATATTTATTTTATCAATATTTATTTTATTAATATTTACTTTATTAATATTTACTTTATTAATATTTATTTTATTAATATTTACTTTATTAATATTTATTTATTAATATTTACTTTATTAATATTTATTTTATTAATATTAATTTTATTAATATTTACTTTATTAATATTTACTTCATTAATATTTACTTTATTAATATTTATTTTATTAATATTTATTTTATTTATATTTACTTTATTAATATATATTTATTAATATTTATTTATTAATATTTACTTTATTAATATATATTTATTAATATTTACTTTATTAATATTTATTTTATTAATATTTATGTTATTAATATTTATTTTGTTAATATTTATTTTATTAATATTTATGTTATTAATATTTACTTTATTAATATTTATTTTATTAATATTTATTTATTAATATTTATTTTATTAATATTTACTTTATTAATATTTATTTTATTAATATTTATTTATTAATATTTATTTTATTAATATTTACTTTATTAATATTTATTTCATTAATATTTATTTATTAATATTTATTTATGAATATTTACTTTATTAATATTTATTTATTAATATTTACTTTATTAATATTTATTTTATTAATATTTATTTTATTAATATTTACTTTATTAATATTTACTTTATTAATATTTATTTTATTAATATTTATTTTATTAATATTTACTTTATTAATATTTATTTTATTAATATTTATTTTATTAATATTTACTTTATTAATATTTACTTTATTAATATTTATTTTATTAATATTTACTTTATTAATATTTATTTTATTAATATTTACTTTATTAATATTTACTTTATTAATATTTACTTTATTAATATTTACTTTATTAATATTTACTTTATTAATATTTACTTTATTAATATTTACTTTATTAATATTTACTTTATTAATATTTACTTTATTAATATTCAGTTTATTAATATTTATTTATTAATATTTACTTTATTAATATATATTTATTAATATTTACTTTATTAATATTTATTTTATTAATATTTATGTTATTAATATTTATTTTGTTAATATTTATTTTATTAATATTTATGTTATTAATATTTACTTTATTAATATTTATTTTATTAATATTTATTTATTAATATTTATTTTATTAATATTTACTTTATTAATATTTATTTTATTAATATTTATTTATTAATATTTATTTTATTAATATTTACTTTATTAATATTTATTTCATTAATATTTATTTATTAATATTTATTTATGAATATTTACTTTATTAATATTTATTTATTAATATTTACTTTATTAATATTTATTTTATTAATATTTATTTTATTAATATTTACTTTATTAATATTTACTTTATTAATATTTATTTTATTAATATTTATTTTATTAATATTAACTTTATTAATATTTATTTTATTAATATTTATTTTATTAATATTTATTTTAATAATATTTACTTTATTAATATTTAATTATTAATATTTATTTTATTAATATTTTTTTTATTAATATTTATTTTATTAATATTTATTTTATTAATATTTATTTTATTAATATTTACTTTATTAATATTTACTTTATTAATATTTATTTTATTAATATTTATTTTATTAATATTCATTTTATTAATATTTATTTTATTAATATTTATTTTATTAAAATTTACTTTATTAATATTTATTTTATTAATATTTATTTTATTAATATTTATTTTATTAATATTTATTTTATTAATATTTATTTTATTAATATTTATTTTATTAATATTTATTTATTAATATTTATTTTATTAATATTTGTTTTATTAATATTTATTTTATTAATATTTATTTTATTAATATTTATTTTATTAATATTTATTTTATTAATATTTATTTTATTAATATTTACTTTATTAATATTTATTTTATTAATATTTACTTTATGAACATTTATTTATTTATATTTACTTTATTAATATTTATTTTATTAATATTTATTTTATTAATATTTATTTTATTAATATTTACTTTATAAATATTTACTTTATTAATATTTACTTTATTAACATTTATTTTATTAATATTTACTTTATTAATATTTATTTATTAATATTTACTTTATTAATATTTATTTATTAATATTTACTTTATTAATATTTATTTATTAATATTTACTTTATAAATATTTATTTTATTAATATTTATTTTATTAATATTTACTTTATTAATATTTACTTTATTAATATTTACTTTATTAATATTTATTTTATTAATATTTACTTTATAAATATTTATTTTATTAATATATATTTTATTAATATTTAGTTTATTAATATTTATTTTATTAATATTTACTTTATTAATATTTATTTTATTAATATTTATTTTATTAATATTTACTTTATTAATATTTACTTCATTAATATTTACTTTATTAATATTTATTTTATTAATATTTATTTTATTAATATTTACTTTATTAATATATATTTATTAATATTTATTTATTTATATTTACTTTATTAATTAATATTTATTAATATTTACTTTATTAATATTTATTTTATTAATATTTATGTTATTAATATTTATTTTGTTAATATTTATTTTATTAATATTTATGTTATTAATATTTACTTTATTAATATTTATTTTATTAATATTTATTTATTAATATTTATTTTATTAATATTTACTTTATTAATATTTATTTTATTAATATTTATTTATTAATATTTATTTTATTAATATTTACTTTATTAATATTTATTTCATTAATATTTATTTATTAATATTTATTTATGAATATTTACTTTATTAATATTTATTTATTAATATTTACTTTATTAATATTTATTTTATTAATATTTATTTTATTAATATTTACTTTATTAATATTTACTTTATTAATATTTATTTTATTAATATTTATTTTATTAATATTTACTTTATTAATATTTATTTTATTAATATTTATTTTATTAATATTTACTTTATTAATATTTACTTTATTAATATTTATTTTATTAATATTTACTTTATTAATATTTATTTTATTAATATTTACTTTATTAATATTTACTTTATTAATATTTACTTTATTAATATTTACTTTATTAATATTTACTTTATTAATATTTACTTTATTAATATTTACTTTATTAATATTTACTTTATTAATATTTACTTTATTAATATTCATTTTATTAATATTTACTTTATTAATATTTACTTTATTAATATTTATTTATGAATATTTACTTTATTAATATTTATTTATTAATATTTACTTTATTAATATTTACTTTATTAATATTTACTTTATTAATATTTACTTTACGAATATTTACTTTATTAATATTTACTTTATTAATATTTACTTTATTAATATTTACTTTATTAATATTTACTTTATTAATATTTACTTTATTAATATTTACTTTATTAATATTTACTTTATTAATATTTACTTTATTAATATTCATTTTATTAATATTTACTTTATTAATATTTACTTTATTAATATTTATTTATGAATATTTACTTTATTAATATTTATTTATTAATATTTACTTTATTAATATTTACTTTATTATTATTTACTTTATTAATATTTACTTTACGAATATTTACTTTATTAATATTTACTTTATTAATATTTACTTTATTAATATTTACTTTATTAATATTTACTTTATTAATATTTACTTTATTAATATTTACTTTATTAATATTTACTTTATTAATATTTACTTTATTAATATTTATTTATTAATATTTACTTAATTAATATTTACTTTATTAATATTTATTTATTAATATTTACTTTATTAATATTTACTTTAATGATATTTATTTATTAATATTTACTTTATTAATATTTACTTTACGAATATTTACTTTATTAATATTTACTTTATTAATATTTACTTTATTAATATTTACTTTATTAATATTTATTTATTAATATTTACTTAATTAATATTTACTTTATTAATATTTATTTATTAATATTTACTTTATTAATATTTACTTTAATGATATTTATTTATAAATATTTACTTTATTAATATTTACTTTATTAATATTTACTTTATTAATATTTATTTATTAATATTTACTTAATTAATATTTACTTTATTAATATTTATTTATTAATATTTACTTTATTAATATTTACTTTAATGATATTTATTTATTAATATTTACTTTATTAATATTTACTTTATTAATATTTACTTTATTAATATTTACTTTATTAATATTTACTTTATTAATATTTATTTTATTAATATTTATTTTATTAATATTTACTTTATTAATATTTACTTTATTAATATTTATTTTATTAATATTTACTTTATTAATATTTATTTTATTAATATTTACTTTATTAATATTTACTTTATTAATATTTACTTTATTAATATTTACTTTATTAATATTTACTTTATTAATATTTACTTTATTAATATTTACTTTATTAATATTTACTTTATTAATATTTACTTTATTAATATTCATTTTATTAATATTTACTTTATTAATATTTACTTTATTAATATTTATTTATGAATATTTACTTTATTAATATTTATTTATTAATATTTACTTTATTAATATTTACTTTATTAATATTTACTTTATTAATATTTACTTTACGAATATTTACTTTATTAATATTTACTTTATTAATATTTACTTTATTAATATTCATTTTATTAATATTTACTTTATTAATATTTACTTTATTAATATTTATTTATGAATATTTACTTTATTAATATTTATTTATTAATATTTACTTTATTAATATTTACTTTATTAATATTTACTTTATTAATATTTATTTTATTAATATTTATTTTATTAATATTTACTTTATTAATATTTACTTTATTAATATTTATTTTATTAATATTTACTTTATTAATATTCATTTTATTAATATTTACTTTATTAATATTTACTTTATTAATATTTACTTTATTAATATTTACTTTATTAATATTTACTTTATTAATATTTACTTTATTAATATTTACTTTATTAATATTTACTTTATTAATATTTACTTTATTAATATTCATTTTATTAATATTTACTTTATTAATATTTACTTTATTAATATTTACTTTATTAATATTTATTTATGAATATTTACTTTATTAATATTTATTTATGAATATTTACTTTATTAATATTTATTTATTAATATTTACTTTATTAATATTTACTTTATTAATATTTACTTTATTAATATTTACTTTACGAATATTTACTTTATTAATATTTACTTTATTAATATTTACTTTATTAATATTTACTTTATTAATATTTACTTTATTAATATTTAATTTATTAATATTTACTTTATTAATATTTACTTTATTAATATTTATTTATTAATATTTACTTAATTAATATTTACTTTATTAATATTTATTTATTAATATTTACTTTATTAATATTTACTTTAATGATATTTATTTATTAATATTTACTTTATTAATATTTACTTTACGAATATTTACTTTATTAATATTTACTTTATTAATATTTACTTTATTAATATTTACTTTATTAATATTTATTTATTAATATTTACTTAATTAATATTTACTTTATTAATATTTATTTATTAATATTTACTTTATTAATATTTACTTTAATGATATTTATTTATTAATATTTACTTTATTAATATTTACTTTATTAATATTTACTTTATTAATATTTATTTATTAATATTTACTTAATTAATATTTACTTTATTAATATTTATTTATTAATATTTACTTTATTAATATTTACTTTAATGATATTTATTTATCAATATTTACTTTATTAATATTTACTTTATTAATATTTACTTTATTAATATTTACTTTATTAATATTTACTTTATTAATATTCATTTTATTAATATTTACTTTATTAATATTTACTTTATTAATATTTATTTATGAATATTTACTTTATTAATATTTATTTATTAATATTTACTTTATTAATATTTACTTTATTAATATTTACTTTATTAATATTTACTTTACGAATATTTACTTTATTAATATTTACTTTATTAATATTTACTTTATTAATATTTACTTTATTAATATTTACTTTATTAATATTTACTTTATTAATATTTACTTTATTAATATTTACTTTATTAATATTTACTTTATTAATATTCATTTTATTAATATTTACTTTATTAATATTTACTTTATTAATATTTATTTATGAATATTTACTTTATTAATATTTACTTTATTAATATTTACTTTATTAATATTTACTTTATTAATATTTACTTTATTAATATTTACTTTACGAATATTTACTTTATTAATATTTACTTTATTAATATTTACTTTATTAATATTTACTTTATTAATATTTATTTATAAATATTTACTAAATTAATATTTACTTTATTAATATTCATTTTATTAATATTTACTTTATTAATATTTACTTTATTAATATTTACTTTATTAATATTTATTTATGAATATTTACTTTATTAATATTTATTTATTAATATTTACTTTATTAATATTTACTTTATTAATATTTACTTTATTAATATTTACTTTACGAATATTTACTTTATTAATATTTACTTTATTAATATTTACTTTATTAATATTTACTTTATTAATATTTATTTATAAATATTTACTAAATTAATATTTACTTTATTAATATTTATTTATTAATATTTACTTTATTAATATTTACTTTATTAATATTTATTTATTAATATTTATTTTATTAATATTTACTTTATTAATATTTATTTATTAATATTTATTTTATTAATATTTACTTTATTAATATTTATTTATTAATATTTATTTTATTAATATTTACTTAATTAATATTTACTTTATTAATATTTACTTTATTAATATTTACTTTATTAATATTTACTTTATTAATATTTATTAATTAATATTTACTTAATTAATATTTACTTTATTAATATTTATTTATTAATATTTACTTTATTAATATTTACTTTAATGATATTTATTTATTAATTTTTACTTTATTAATATTTACTTTATTAATATTTATTTATTAATATTTACTTAATTAATATTTACTTTATTAATATTTACTTTATTAATATTTACTTTATTAATATTTACTTTATGAATATTTACTTTATTAATATTTACTTTATGAATATTTACTTTATTAATATTTACTTTATTAATATTTATTTATTAATATTTACTTTAATTAATATTTACTTAATTAATATTTACTTTATTAATATTTACTTTATTAATATTTATTTATTAATATTTATTTTATTAATATTCACTTCATTAATATTTACTTTATTAATATTTATTTTATTAATATTTATTTTATTAATATTTACTTTATTAGTATTTACTTTATTAATATTTATTTATTAATATTTACTTTAGTAATATTTATTTATTAATATTTACTTTATTAATATTTACTTTATTAATATTTATTTTATTAATATTTATTTATTAATATTTATTTTATTAATATTTACTTTATTAATATTTATTTTATTAATATTTATTTAATAATATTTATTTTTTAATATTTACTTTATTAATATTTATTTTATTAATATTTATTTATTAATATTTACTTTATTAATATTTACTTTATTAATATTTATTTATTAATATTTATTTATTAATATTTACTTTATTAATATTGGTTTTATTAATATTTATTTTACTAAAATTTACTTTATTAATATTTATTTATTAATATTTACTTTATTAATATTAACTTTATTAATATTTATTTTATTAATATTTACTTTATTAATATTTATTTTATTAATATTTATTTTATTAATATGTACTTTATTAATATTTATTTTATTAATATTTATTTTATTAATATTTACTTTATTAATATTTATTTTATTAATATTTATTTTATTAATATTTATTTTATTAACATTTATTTTATTAATATTTATTTTATTAATATTTATTTTATTAATATTTATTTTATTAATATTTACTTTATTAATATTTATTTTATTAATATTTATTTTATTAATATTTATTTTATTAATATTTATTTTATTAATATTTACTTTATTAATATTTATTTATTAATATTTATTTTATTAATATTTATTTAATTAATATTTACTTTATTAATATTTACTTTATTAATATTTGTTTTATTAATATTTACTTTATTAATATTTATTTTATTAATATTTATTTTATTAATATTTACTTTATTAATATTTATTTTATTAATATTTACTTTATTAATATTTATTTATTAATATTTACTTTATTAATATTTATTTTATTAATATTTATTTTATTAATATTTACTTTATTAATATTTATTTTATTAATATTTACTTTATTAATATTTATTTTATTAATATTTACTTTATTAATATTTACTTTATTAATATTTATTTTATTGATATTTATTTTATTAATATTTATTTTATTAATATTTACTTTATTAATATTTATTTTATAAATATTTACTTTATTAATATTTATTTTATTAATATTTATTTTATTAATATTTATTTTATTAATATTTATTTTATTAATATTTACTTTATTAATATTTATTTATTAATATTTATTTTATTAATATTTATTTTATTAATATTTATTTTATTAATATTTATTTTATTAATATTTATTTTATTAATATTTACTTTATTAATATTTATTTATTAATATTTATTTTATTAATATTTATTTAATTAATATTTACTTTAATCATATTTACTTTATTAATATTTATTTTATTAATATTTACTTTATTAATATTTATTTATTAATATTACCTTTATTAATATTTATTTATTAATATTTACTTTATTAATATTTATTTTATTAATATTTATTTTATTAATATTTATTTTATTAACATTTATTTTATTAATATTTATTTTATTAATATTTATTTTATTAATATTTATTTTATTAATATTTTCTTTATTTATATTTATTTTATTAATATTTATTTATTAATATTTATTTTATTAATATTTATTTTATTAATATTTACTTTATTAATATTTATTTATTAATATTTATTTTATTAATATTTATTTTATTAATATTTATTTTATTAACATTTATTTTATTAATATTTACTTTATTAATATTTATTTTATTAATATTTATTTATTAATATTTACTTTATTAATATTTATTTTATTAATATTTATTTTATTAATATTTATTTTATTAATATTTATTTTATTAATATTTACTTTATTAATATTTATTTTATTAATATTTACTTTATTAATATTTATTTTATTAATATTTATTTATTAATATTTACTTTATTAATATTAATTTATTAATATTTATTTTATTAATATTTATTTTATAAATATTTATTTTATTAATATTTATTTTATTAATATTTATTTTATTAATATTTATTTTATTAATATTTATTTATTAATATTTATTTTATTAATATTTACTTTATTAATATTTATTTATTAATATTTATTTTATTAATATTTATTTTATTAATATTTATTTTAATAATATTTACTTTATTAATATTTATTTATTAATATTTATTTTATTAATATTTATTTTATTAATATTTATTTTATTAATATTTATTTTATTAATATTTATTTTATTAATATTTATTTTATTAATATTTACTTTATTAATATTTATTTTATTAATATTTATTTTATTAATATTCATTTTATTAATATTTATTTTATTAATATTTATTTCATTAAAATTTACTTTATTAATATTTATTTTATTAATATTTATTTTATTAATATTTATTTTATTAATATTTATTTTATTAATATTTATTTTATTAATATTTATTTTATTAATATTTATTTATTAATATTTATTTTATTAATATTTGTTTTATTAATATTTATTTTATTAATATTTATTTTATTAATATTTTTTTATTAATATTTATTTTATTAATATTTATTTTATTAATATTTACTTTATTAATATTTATTTTATTAATATTTACTTTATTAATATTTATTTATTTATATTTACTTTATTAATATTTATTTTATTAATATTTATTTTATTAATATTTATTTTATTAATATTTACTTTATAAATATTTACTTTATTAATATTTACTTTATTAACATTTATTTTATTAATATTTACTTTATTAATATTTATTTATTAATATTTACTTTATTAATATTTATTTATTAATATTTACTGTATTAATATTTATTTATTAATATTTACTTTATTAATATTTATTTTATTAATATTTATTTTATTAATATTTACTTTATTAATATTTACTTTATTAATATTTACTTTATTAATATTTATTTTATTAATATTTACTTTATTAATATTTATTTTATTAATATATATTTTATTAATATTTACTTTATTAATATTTATTTTATTAATATTTACTTTATTAATATTTATTTTATTAATATTTATTTTATTAATATTTATTTTATTAATATTTATTTTATTAATATTTATTTTATTAATATTTACTTTATTAATATTTATTTATTAATATTTATTTTATCAATATTTATTTTATTAATATTTACTTTATTAATATTTACTTTATTAATATTTTTTTTATTAATATTTACTTTATTAATATTTATTTATTAATATTTACTTTATTAATATTTATTTTATTAATATTTATTTTATTAATATTTACTTTATTAATATTTACTTCATTAATATTTACTTTATTAATATTTATTTTATTAATATTTATTTTATTAATATTTACTTTATTAATATATATTTATTAATATTTATTTATTAATATTTTCTTTATTAATATATATTTATTAATATTTACTTTATTAATATTTATTTTATTAATATTTATGTTATTAATATTTATTTTGTTAATATTTATTTTATTAATATTTATGTTATTAATATTTACTTTATTAATATTTATTTTATTAATATTTATTTATTAATATTTATTTTATTAATATTTACTTTATTAATATTTATTTTATTAATATTTATTTATTAATATTTATTTTATTAATATTTACTTTATTAATATTTATTTCATTAATATTTATTTATTAATATTTATTTATGAATATTTACTTTATTAATATTTATTTATTAATATTTACTTTATTAATATTTATTTTATTAATATTTATTTTATTAATATTTACTTTATTAATATTTACTTTATTAATATTTATTTTATTAATATTTATTTTATTAATATTTACTTTATTAATATTTATTTTATTAATATTTATTTTATTAATATTTACTTTATTAATATTTACTTTATTAATATTTATTTTATTAATATTTACTTTATTAATATTTATTTTATTAATATTTACTTTATTAATATTTACTTTATTAATATTTACTTTATTAATATTTACTTTATTAATATTTACTTTATTAATATTCATTTTATTAATATTTACTTTATTAATATTTACTTTATTAATATTTATTTATGAATATTTACTTTATTAATATTTATTTATTAATATTTACTTTATTAATATTTACTTTATTAATATTTACTTTATTAATATTTACTTTACGAATATTTACTTTATTAATATTTACTTTATTAATATTTACTTTATTAATATTTACTTTATTAATATTTATTTATTAATATTTACTTAATTAATATTTACTTTATTAATATTTATTTATTAATATTTACTTAATTAATATTTACTTTATTAATATTTATTTATTAATATTTACTTTATTAATATTTACTTTATTAATATTTATTTATTAATATTTTTTTTATTAATATTTACTTTATTAATATTTATTTATTAATATTTATTTTATTAATATTTACTTAATTAATATTTACTTTATTAATATTTATTTATTAATATTTACTTTATTAATATTTACTTTATTAATATTTATTTATTAATATTTACTTTATTAATATTTACTTTATTAATATTTATTTATTAATATTTACTTAATTAATATTTACTTTATTAATATTTACTTTATTAATATTTACTTTATTAATATTTACTTTATGAATATTTACTTTATTAATATTTACTTTATGAATATTTACTTTATTAATATTTACTTTATTAATATTTATTTATTAATATTTACTTAATTAATATTTACTTTATTAATATTTACTTTATTAATATTTACTTTATTAATATTTATTTATTAATATTTATTTTATTAATATTTACTTCATTAATATTTACTTTATTAATATTTATTTTATTAATATTTATTTTATTAATATTTACTTTATTAATATTTACTTTATTAATATTTATTTATTAATATTTACTTTAGTAATATTTATTTAATAATATTTACTTTATTAATATTTACTTTATTAATATTTATTTTATTAATATTTATTTATTAATATTTATTTTATTAATATTTACTTTATTAATATTTATTTTATTAATATTTATTTATTAATATTTATTTATTAATATTTACTTTATTAATATTTATTTTATTAATATTTATTTATTAATATTTACTTTATTAATATTTACTTTATTAATATTTATTTATTAATATTTATTTATTAATATTTACTTTATTAATATTTGTTTTATTAATATTTATTTTACTAAAATTTACTTTATTAATATTTATTTATTAATATTTACTTTATTAATATTAACTTTATTAATATTTATTTTAATGATATTTACTTTATTAATATTTATTTTATTAATATTTATTTTATTAATATTTACTTTATTAATATTTATTTTATTAATATTTATTTTATTAATATTTACTTTATTAATATTTATTTTATTAATATTTATTTTATTAATATTTATTTTATTAACATTTATTTTATTAATATTTATTTTATTAATATTTATTTTATTAATATTTATTTTATTAATATTTACTTTATTAATATTTATTTTATTAATATTTATTTTATTAATATTTATTTTATTAATATTAACTCTATTAATATTTATTTTATTAATATTTACTTTATTAATATTTATTTTATTAATATTTATTTTATTAATATTTACTTTATTAATATTTATTTTAATAATATTTATTTTATTAATATTTATTTTATTAATATTTACTTTATTAATATTTATTTTATTAATATTTATTTTATTAATATTTATTTTATTAATATTTATTTTATTAATATTTATTTTATTAATATTTATTTTATTAATATTAATTTTATTAAAATTTACTTTATTAATATTTATTTTATTAATATTTATGTTATTAATATTTATTTTATGAATATTTATTTTATTAATATTTATTTTATTAATATTTATTTTATTAATATTTTTTTTATTAATATTTATTTTATTAATATTTATTTTATTAATATTTATTTTATTAATATTTATTTTATTAATATTTATTTTATTAATATTTATTTTATTAATATTTATTTTATTAATATTTATTTTATGAATATTTATTTTATGAATATTTATTTTATTAATATTTATTTTATTTAAATTTACTTTATTAATATTTACTTTATGAATATTAACTTTATTAATATTTACTTTATTAATATTTATTTTATTAATATTTATTTTATTAATATTTATTTTATTAATATTTATATTTTTAATATTTACTTTATTAATATTTACTTTTTTAATATTTGCTTTATTAATATTCACTTAACTAATATTCACTTAACTAATATTTACTTTATTAATATTTACTTTTTTAATATTTATTTTATTAATATTTATTTTATTAATATTTACTTCATTAATATTCACTTAATTAATATTTACTTCATTAATATTCACTTAATTAATATTTACTTAATTAATATTTACTTTATTAACATTTATTTTATTAATATTTATTTTATTAATATTTATTTTATTAATATTTACTTTGTCAATATTCACTTTATTTATATTTACTTTATTAATATTTACTTTATTAATATTTACTTTATTAATATTTACTTTAATATTAATGTTTGCTACGTCACGGGCTGCATTTAATTCTTCACCGCCATCTTGGTTACTGATCTGAACTACGCAGCCATCTTGGTTACTGATCTGAACTATGTCGCCATCTTGGTTACTGATCTGAACTACGCCGCCATCTTGGTTACTGATCTGAACTACGCCGCCATCTTGGTTACTGATCTGAACTACGCCGCCATCTTGGTTACTGATCTGAACTACGCCGCCATCTTGGTTACTGATCTGAACTACGCCGCCATCTTGGTTACTGATCTGAATTACGCCGCCATCTTGGTTACTGATCTGAACTACGCAGCCATCTTGGTTACTGATCTGAACTACGCCGCCATCTTGGTTACTGATCTGAACTACGCCGCCATCTTGGTTACTGATCTGAACTACGCCGCCATCTTGGTTTCTGATCTGAACTACGCCGCCATCTTGGTTACTGATCTGAACTACGCCGCCATCTTTGTTCAACACAATGTCTCAAAACTTAACAGAGAACATATAGATATGCAGCTTCAACGTTCTTGGTTCCATGTAAGGTTTCGTGTTTTGTCTCTGCAGTAGTGCGTCTGGCCCGCGCGTGTGGCTCATGTATTAGTTTCTGCATTCCAGGGTTTTTCTTAATATTTCAGGTGTTTTCATTATTGTTATTCGTTGTATCTTTCCAGCCATTCTCCCATTCTCTTCTCAAAGTGTTTCGGAATTGTTCTTAGTGCTCCTACTATTATAGGTACTATCTTGATTTTCTTCATCGTCCATATCCCTTTCAGCTCTCTGACACGATCTGTGCATTTGCTCCGTTGCTCCTTTTCTTTGATATTCGCCCTGTGGTCAGCTGGGACAGCAAAGTCTACGATTTGGCAGGACTTTTCTTTCTTGTTAATTATTATGACGTCCGGTCTTCTTGCTTGGATGGGTTTATCCGTTTGTATGTCCATATCCCGTGTGATTTTTTTTTTTTTTAATTTTTTTTTATTACATTTTCACCCCAGACAAGGCAAATTACCACTTTGGTGTAGGGGGCTACTATCAGGGGCAACAACTACTGGGGTACTATGTAGGGATTTGGGCAGCAAGGTGTCGGTTCACGTTACACTTGAACTTCTGCACGTCAGTACTGTTGGGGAAGCAGGGACCTGGGATGGAATTCCAGAGTCTAGCGGTTCTGGGGAAGAAACTATTGGAGTAAAAAGATCTTTTACATCTAGGGATCTCTACAGTGTGGGGGTGGGATTTAGCAGCCTGTCGGGTTTGTCGAGGGTGCACACGTCGTGGGGGCACAAGTGATTGCAGTTCGTCAGAGCATTCACCACTAAAATACTTGTAGAAAAGGCAGAGGGATGCAACATTTCGTCGATAGGACAGAGGCCGAAGCTTAGATGCCAGTTCAGGGCCTATCAGGTTTGCAACTCTCTTTTGAACCTTGTCAAGGAGCGAGAGACTAGTAGCAGATGCACCAGCCCAGATGTGGCAGCAATACTCCATACATGGGCGAATGGTGGCCTTATAGAGGTACAGGATACTTTCGGGTGTTAGTAGTTTTCTAGCACGGTAGAGAGAGCCCACCTTTCTTGCAGCGGCCCTGGCAATGCCTTCAATTTTGTGATTCTCGTTTTCAAGTATTGTTGCTGGCTTATGTTTGTACCATTTGTCAGTGCGTTTGAGATGCATAATTCCCAGTGCACTGCACTTCCCACTTGCTCGTGTCTTTTATTGTATTCCTTTTGGGCTAGTTTGCTACATTCACTTACTTTATGGTTTATCGTTTCGTCTCTTTGTCCACAGATTCTGCATTGTTTGTTTTCTTGTATTTTGTCGATCTTTGATATAGTTGTTACTTATCGAGTTATCTTCTGCTGTAGTTATTAGGGATTCAGTTTCTCGGGTTACGTGTCCTTTTCGCATCCATGTTCAAGTGTTTTCATTAATCTCATCTTTTGCCATCCTTATGAATCTTCCGTATAGTTGTTTCTCTTCTCATTTTTTCTTGTTTTTTCCTTTGTCTCTGTTTTCTGTTTTATTAATTTTTTCCGTGTCTCTTGCTGCCATGATTATTCTTTCAGTGTTGTGCATTATGTATTTTTCTAGTTCTTTTTTTGGCGTCATTCACACAGTCTTCTATACAGACCAGTCGCCTCCCGCCGTCTTTCCTTTTCACATAGAGTCGGTCAACATCGTCATTCGGACGTAGTGCGTTCTTCATGGTCATGAGTTTCCTGGTCTTCTGATCGAGCTGTCTCAGTACTTCTTTAGTCCGCCCTATGAACGGTTCAGAGTATCTTACCAGTGACACTGCTTATGTATTTATACCTTTTATTAAGTTTCCACTATATAATTTACTTTCCAGAAGTTTTCTTGTTCTCCTGGGGCATTCCTTTCTCTTTCATTTCTGTTGTTTTGATGGCGTCTGCTTCCAGAACACCCGATATTTATATCTTGTTCCTCAAGTGTCCTCATCGTCGTTTGATTGGCTGGTTCCATGTCTTCTATCGTCTCCAGTTTTCCATTTATTATCACTAAAAGTGCACACTTTTCCATATCAAACTACATTTGGATGTCCTGGCTGAAGATCCAGGTAGTGTTTATTAATGTCTCTAGTTCATTTTCGGTCCTTGCGAAAAGTTTCAACTTATTATTATTATTATTATTATTATTATTATTATTATTATTATTATTATTATTAGTAGTAGTAGTAGTAGTAGTAGTAGTAGTAGTAGTAGTAGTATCATATTTATTATCGTTATTGTTGTAGCTATTATTATTTTCATCATTATTGTAATTTTTATTATTTTAGTATCATTATTATAATTGTTATTCATTATTAGTACAATTATTATTATTATTATTATTATTATTATCATTATTATTATTATTATTTTTATTATTATTATTATTATTATTTTTATTATTATTATTATTATTATTACTTTTATTATTATTTTTATTATTATTATTATTATTATTATTATTATTTTTATTTTTATTATTATTATTATTATTATTTTTATTATTAATATTATTATTATTATTATTATTATTATTTTTATTATTATACGGTAAGAACTTATATTTCGAGCAATTATAAGTTCTTGCCTTTTTGCATTCCAAATTTATGGCTTAAGTTATTATTTTTATTTAAGTAAAATATGGCGTAAATCTTGGGTAACAACATATTTATTCAAATTACATTTAGATTTCTGCATGTAAATACGGTGGGTGAAAATGGGTGCAAGGATAATTCAAGTAAAGGGGTGGGGGTTTCTGCTAGTTAGCTGTGTCGGGTTGTTTACGTTATGGGGGATAAAGCTCCAACGTTCATCAAAGCATATTCTGTAGACCAAACGTATATATGCAATGCGATTTCGTCTGGGACTTGACAAACAGGCTGGATACTCTTTTGTGCACGCGATCAAAGAAAGACTAGCTAATGGCGTGCATTTTTTACAAATGGGGCCTACTCTTATCAAGGCCCGGAGGCCACTTGAGTATAAGGCTTAATGTGCGTACAGTAGTCAATGGGACAATATCGTAGTAATCTTTAGCAGTGGAATATTTTTAATTGGATTACTTAAGAGGATGGCTCATGAAGAACTTGTTTACATTGGACTTGAAGACGATCATATTGTAGTCAGCTGGAAAGCAGTCAAACGGAACAGAGGTCCACAGGCGTGCAGTTATAAGAAGCTATATTCATGGGATCTATGTTTAGGTATAAGCAGAGATAAAGAGTGGGGAAATTATTGATAATGTTTTCAGCTAGACGAGTGTTTTTCGTGAAAGTTTCGCAAGGGGTACCATAGAATGGCGCTCAGACGAGCATCTGCCATGTAAATAGCTATAGAGCAGAGACAGGCTCGCAACGTCTCTTCTATGGAAAAGAGGTTGCAAGAGAAGAGAAAAGGCTGTTTTCTTTATCGTTCTACTCTGTACTCCATTCTAGTACGTACTTGGCAGGTAGACGTAGACAAAAATATTTCACGCAAGTTAAACTGTAATAGCATTGGGAAAAGTATGAACTCACAGGCGGGAAACATATCAAGTTATGCTCAGTTGTTTGTTAACGGTAAAGCGTTTACAGTCGGTATTGTGTTACCGTATCAAATCCATCGTCAAAATCGACAAACAAAAACTAATTCATGAAATTCATTACACGACTTCCTTACACATATATCAATTTCTGATTCTGAATTTTGTCATTCGCTGATGTTATTTCACTCGTGACCCCCGGGGACTTTTTTCCTGGAGATTCGAAAATCGCTTGTAAAACGAGAACACATGAGAATTCAAATGGCAAGAATTACAATTGAACCTTAATATGTTTTCTCGTGTCTACTTACGAATGTGGGTGTGGCCCGCCCGTTGATCGATTTCTCATGTCATTCTAACGCTCTCCCCCACCTTACCAGCCACCGGCGTTAGAGTAAAACAATCAGCCAATTTGGCGCATTTCAATTTCCTAAATTCAATTGTGAAAAGAAACGGTCTGATGCGTCTTTCTATCCGGGGAATTGTTGACGGCATGAACCATTTTACACCTTTCTGTGCTGGTTGGCAACAGACCTGCGCCGGGCAATGGACGAATAAGGATGAGGACGTTCTTCACGATGTTCAGCGTCGGGTTTCATTTTGATGATGATGATGATGATGATGATGATGCTTAAGATGATGATGATGATGCTGATGATGATGATTAGGATGATTATTAGGATGATGATGATGATGATAATTAGGATGATGATGATGATGATGATGATTAGGAGGGGGAGGATGATGATGATGATGATGATGATGATGATGATGATGATGATGATGATGATGATGATTAGGAGGGGGAGGAGGAGGAGGAGGAAGAGAAAGAAATAGGAGAAGAAGGAGGAAGACTAGAAGAAAGACCAGGAGGAAGTCGAGGATGAAGGGTGGGGGGGGAGAAAATAATGAAAACAAGACCAAAGCACGGAAAAAGAACAAAAAAGAAAAAATAATAATGATAATAATAATAATATTAATAATAATAATAATAATAATAACCTAATACATATATAAAAGTGAACGTGTCTGTGTGTGTGTGTCTTTGTGTGTTCGTGTGTGTGTCTGTGTACATTTTCCTACGCAATAACTCTGTCAATTTGTAGTCTACAGACTCGAAATTTGATATACAGGGTATTGAGATTTGGGAAAATCTTTGTAATCCGTTTTCGGACAGAAATTTTGCTAAGGGGTCAAGCGATAAGGGGTCAAAATTCAACGATTTGACCTTTGAGAACTCTACCAATCTCCTCCGCCAATTTTGGGTCTAAACACTTGAAATTTTAGATATAGGTTCCTCGGACATGGATCCAACCTAATAACTTGATTTGAGCCCAAAACAATAAATTTTAAGGGGTCATAATAGGGGTCCAAGTTAAGCAAATGAACCATTTTTTTTTTGCTCAGAATACACTTTCAAACACCCGAGCAACGCCGGGCTGAAATGCTAATAATAATAATAATAATAATAATAATAATAATAATAATAATAATAATAATAATAATAATATTAATGCCCCCGTTCAGTGTAAAAAAAACAATGGATACACTCTGTAAGGATAGTTGCGCACGTACTTATGAGGCAAGGGTTGCGCAAGTCCAACCACACCTCTCTTGAATCGGCACTGATTGCGTCCAGTGGCAAGGAGAAGTTCTAGACGACTGGAAACAATGCTGAGATAAGCGGAGAGCACACGCAGCATCTGGAATTCCCAAATGGTCACCCATTTTAGTACAGACCAGGCTCAACCTTGCTTAACTTCAGTGATTCAACGAAAATCTATGTATCAACGTGATCATGCAGCACAACAACAACAACAACAACAACAACAACAACAACAACAACAACAATATTAACAATAATAATAATTACAACAATAATAACGATAATAACAATAACAACGATAATAACAATAATAATAACAATAATAGCAACAACAATAATAACAATAATAACAATAAAAATAACAATAATAGCAATAAAAATAACGATAACACCAATAATAACAATAAAAATAACGATAATAACAATAATAACAACAACAACAACAACAACAACAATAATAAAAATAATAATAACAATAAAAATAACGACAATAACAATAATAACAATAAAAATAACAATAACAACAATAATAATAACAACAATAATAATAATAATAAAAATGACAGTAACAACAATAATAACAACAACAGCAATAATAATAATAACAGTAAAAATAACAATAATAACAATAATAACAATAAAAATAACGATAATAACAATAATAACAACAACAATAATAATAACAATTACAATAACAATAATAAAAATAACAATAATAACAACAACAATAATAATAATAATAAAATAACAACAATAATAATTTTGATAAAATAACAACAATAATAATAATAACAATAATAAAAATAACAATAATAACAATAAAAATAACAATAATAACAATAATAACAATAAAAATACCGATAATAACAATAATAACAACAACAATAATAATAACAATAATAATAATAATAAAAATAACAATAATAACAACAACAATAATAATAACAATAAAATAACAACAATAATAATTATGATAAAATAACAACAATAATAATTATGATAAAATAACAACAATAGTAATAATGCGATAATTGTCAGAGAACTAAAAGAAATATGGAACTAGAAAACATCAATACAAGAACAACTATTGTAGGAGCATTAGAAATAAATAGAAATGAATAGAAATAATTAGAAATAATTAGAAATAATTAGAAATAAATAGAAATACATAGAAATAAATAGAAATAATTAGAAATACATAGAAATAATTAGAAATAATTAGAAATAAATAGAAATAAATAGAAATAATTAGAAATAATTAGAAATAATTAGAAATAAATAGAAATGAATAGAAATAATTAGAAATAAATAGAAATAAATAGAAATAATTAGAAATAATTAGAAATAAATAGAAATAAATAGAAATAATTAGAAATAATTAGAAATAAATAGAAATAAATAGAAATAAATAGAAATAATTAGAAATAATTAGAAATAATTAGAAATAAATAGAAATGAATAGAAATAATTAGAAATAAATAGAAATAAATAGAAATAATTAGAAATAATTAGAAATAAATAGAAATAATTAGAAATAATTAGAAATAAATAGAAATAAATAGAAATGAATAGAAATAATTAGAAATAATTAGAAATAAATAGAAATAAATAGAAATACATAGAAATAATTAGAAATAATTAGAAATAAATAGAAATAATTAGAAATAATTAGAAATAAATAGAAATAAATAGAAATACATAGAAATAAATAGAAATAATTAGAAATACATAGAAATAATTAGAAATAATTAGAAATAAATAGAAATAATTAGAAATAAATAGAAAAAAAACAAAGAGGAATTGGAATCAAAGGGAAGACTTAGATTATGCAATGGTTAGTAATGCTGAAAAAATCTGAAATTTTAAAAAACCTTTATTGCGAAATTTAATGCTAAACGATTATATAGAAATTTAAGTTAAACAAAAAGGCAACAAAGAAAACTGAAGCAGCAAAAGTGTAAAACTTGAAGATTGACATCCCCACCCACAAAAATACTACGCCGACATTGATTGGCATCAAATAGTCGAAGGGTCAAGGAGGATTAAAAGACTGAGGAATGAAAGCACTAACCAAATTTCCAGTACATAGGTGCGAAGAAACGTGTTTAATTGTCTAAAAATTACTTCGTAATGGACTTGAAGGATACTGCAAAGCTAAAGAAACCACACAGGATCTGCTATACATCGAAAAACATCATGAAGATAAAATGCCAAAAAATAAAACATATTCACATTAGGAATTCTTGAAAAAAATCTTACAATATTCCTAAAACATTGATAAATGAATGTTTCAGAAGATGCAAATATATGGAACAGCGAAACAAAGTGAATTAGCGTTTTTTTTGGGGAGGGGGGTGTCACCAAAAACAATTAGTAACAGAATGAGTAGAATTGATGTGGCTGTTATTTTATCGATAAAAAGCTGATTCCATAGTCATCGACACTATCCATTAGACTAATCACATGCTCGCCTTTGACTCTTGTACAATCCAAACAAACTATTGCCATTGGAACCTAAAGGGCTACTATTTGAGATCATGTTTACAGGAGATTATGTAATCCTTAAATTAAAACCCATGTTTAATTTCAGGAGATTTTCCGATAGGTAGCTAATCTGTTCAAGTCCTGAAGATAAAGAATTTTCAGTGGGTAGCTGTTCTGTATAGGTCCTAAACTTTATAATTTTGCATGCAAAGAGCAAAAAATTATGTACTGGAATGCTTTAGATTCAATATTTTTATGAAGCTATTCTGGTTTCTGGGTGTTTGCTAGCAAAACGTGGCTCAATTTGATTTGTCAGTTCCTATCAGTAATGCCTTTTAGTAGAACCTTCCAAATCACGGCGATCATAACCTCATTGTACAAAAATATTGCAACAGTAAATGACCGAGATTACGGTTTACATTACATTTAAACTTCTGTAGGTCAGTGGAGTCAGGAAAACAGGTAACAGGGAGGGAATTGTAACGTCTATGAAACGAAACTACTAGCGTAAAAGGATGTCCGTCACATAGAGACATTAACAGTGAAGAACAAAACGAGTTTGTCGAAGATATATACGTTCAGAGGGATACAAGTGCCATGAGTTTATGAGTTTATCAGTGTACATTTCATTAAAATACTTGTAAAACAGGCACAGCGATGTAACATTGTGGCGATGGGACAGGGGTTGGAGATTTATAGAGCGGGACCTATTAGATTGGAGACTAAGGAGGAGGGACTATTTTTTTTTTTTTACACAATGATCACCACTTATCAAGGCCCGGAAGCCACTCAGGGATAAGGGTTATTGCAAGTACATTACGTTAGTGAGGAGATTTGCTGAAGTGTTTACTTAAGGGGGCGGTTCATTAGGAATTTGTTAACATTGGACTTGAAGACATCCAAGTTGTAGTCCGGAGGGAAGCAGGAAGACGGAACAGAGTTCCACAGGCGTGCAGTTCTAAGAAAGAAGGTTTGTTCATGGAATCCGCGTTTTGATTTAGGCACAGATATAGAGTGGGGGAAATTTTTCACAGTGGATTCAGCTAGACGGGTGTTTTTCGTGAAAGATTGACGAGGGGGACCAGAGATTGGAGTTCAGACGAGCATCTGCCATGGAAATAACGATAAAACAAGGATAGGCTCGCAACGTCTCTTCTGTGGTAGAGGGGTTGCAGGGTAGAGAAAAGGGCATCCCCCACTAAGCCACGAAGTCTATTTTGTACTCTGTCAAGGCAGGATAGGCTGTTTTTAGCAGCTCCTGCCCAGATATGGCAACAGTATTCCATCTATTGGTGAATGAACCAGAATAAGTGTGGCAACAATACTCCATGAATGAACTATTAGTGGCTTGTAAGTGTTGAGACATTATGTTGAACAAAATGGCGGTGAAGAATCAGTGCAGTTCCGATCTTGAGTGTTAAGTAATTCCTAGTAACAAAGATGGCGGCGAAGAATCAAATGCAGGTTCGTGACAGAAATGACGGTGAACTGATTGAATCCAAAATTCGACAATTTTTATAGTAACTTTAGAAGCTTCTGATTGGTTGGTTATTATAAATTGTGGTTATAAAACTATCGTCGAAATCATTAGTTTCATACCCCATTATAAATCCTCCGAGATGATGGGATGTGTCTTCTAGCGGCTTCGGCTGTAGGGAGACAGAGTAGTCGTACTCGTCAAGGAACCATTCTTGAAATTCAGCTCGATAGGTGAGGCACCGGGAACCGGCTCAGTACCTGTCGGACTGAAGTACACCGCTTGGGTACTACCTAGGAGGTCCACCCTCCCATGCATTGATACCAGGCTTTCCAGTGGGGCAAGTTAATTGCTTGTCATCTGAGACGCCCCTACCGGGGAATGCTGACGGGGGTGCCCAGGCAATTTTTGTTGAGGCGAAAGTACCCCTTCTTTAGGAGAGCTCGCCTATTCTCCACCTTCCGACCTTGTGTCACATTTTGCTGTCGAGGGCAGCAAATAAATAACTACCCCATTAGGAGTCAAAAACATTTGTAAAGATATAGAATGATCTCACGTGTGCCTAATTTTCTAGCACGATTTCCTGCAGCAGTCTTTGCAATGTCCTCAGTGTCTTTGTTCCAGTTCATGTTGCCGATGGATGTTACGGTGAGGAGTTTGAAAGAAAAGCTCTCAGTTATAAAAAATGTGTGCCTAGATCTGTTTACTGGGAGGTTAAGCAGGATTTTGAATGAAATAAATAATTTATTCATTTACGAAACGAAGAGATTAATTTAATCAAATATGTCGTACATTGAAAATATCAGTTTTGTGTAGCTTTAACTTCATATTAATTCGTGTTGCCGGTTGCCTCAAGCCCTCTTCATGCTCGGTTGAGCTGCTGAGGTCAGAACCAAGGATTTCTCCAATTTGTCTGCTGATCACACCATATGCATCTACAAAGGGTTTGTTCGGATTGGCCGGTCCATGTAAGCCCGATTTGTAAAGAAACAAATCCATTTGGTTCGGGGGTCGGAAAATAATCAGTTTGCTGATAGTACATTCATCGCTTTTGTCAGGAAAGGATTTGGTCAGTTTTGATAGCGAAAAGTCTATTCAATCATATTAGATAGAAGACGGACAATACCTACTCGCGTCTTACAACAACAATTATCCATCTGAGAAAAAGACTGAGCTAGCATTACGCAGTTCTTCACACACACACACATACACACACAGACACACATTGATACACATGGACACACATACACACACAACTACATACACAACTACATACACAACTACACACACACACACATTGATACACATGGACACACATACACATACAACTACATACACAACTACATACACAACTACACACACACACACATGGATACACATGGACACACATACACACAACTACATACACAACTACATACACAACTACACACACACATACACACACACACATGGATACACATGGACACACATACACACACAACTACATACACAACTACATACACAACTACACACACACACACACACATGGATACACATGGACACACATACACACACAACTACATACAAAACTACATACACAACCACACACAGACACACACACACACACATTGATACACATGGACACATATACGCACACAACTACATACACAACTACATACACAACTACACACACACACACATTGATACACATGGACACACATACACACACAACTACATACACAACTACATACACAACTACACACACACACACATATATGTATTATATAAAAGTCACTTTGTGTATGTGTGAGTTCTTTTCACATATGTTCGAAACAGCTGAGCCAATCTTTTGCAACTTTCACACAAAGCTGATTTATATGTCTGGCAGTGTTCTTAGATAGGTTTTGTAGACAAATACATTTAATAAGTATCGAATATCGAAAAACAAATCCGATGTTAAAAAAAGTCTTCATTCTTTATAGATAAAAAATAATTTCTACAGGAGAATATTTTACTTACAGGCGCTAAGGGAGATAATTCTCAGCAAATCAAGGGAGATTAATTTCTCAGTAAATCATTTCTGCCTTAAATAAACTAATCTATTATCGTTTGGAGATGTAGGTCAGTGGTAGAGTATTCAACTACAGAGCGAAGGGTTTCCGGTTCAAGCCCGGATGTTTTCACCATTTCATTTAAAAATTAAAAAAAATTTTTTTTCTATATATATATGTGTGTGTGTGTGAGTGTGCGTGTGTGTGTGTGCGCGTGTGTATGTATGTGTGTAAAAACATCGTTAATTCACTACCCTTACAGTATCAGCCGTATAGCGTAATGGTGAGAAGCTTTGACTGTTGTTTGGGCGGTCGGGTTTCTATCCTGGCTTTAGGTAGTTGCCTGTCTAGCCTCACTGATGAGCTGTGAAACAGCGAAACAGTACTGTATGTGGATGACTATATATATATATATATATATATATATATATATATATATATATATATATATATAAAATTTATTACTGTGAGTCCAGAATGAGTTTACATATTGTTTCAACTAGAGGAAGATCCTCCAACTAGCATCATCAGAATTCATATTTCCTCTCTTTGAGGATCTTCCTCTAGTTGAAACAATATGTAAACTCATTCTGGACTCACAGTAATAAATTTCCTATATACTGCTCTGGCTACACATTGAGCACTCTAGTCCGGTTTTTTCACCACTGGTAAATAAATAAAGATATATATATATATATATATATATATATATATATATATATATATATATATATATATATGTGTGTGTGTGTGTGTGTGTGTGTGTGTGTGTGTGTGTGTGTGTGTGTCTTTACTGTTTTTATTGCTGGGAAGGTCTTTTTTTAATTTTAAAATATTTTGGGATTTGATCATTAGATTTTAGAAGTAAGAGAAATAGATATAAATACAAAGAAGATATTTAGATATATCGACAAAGGTTATATATATATATATATATATATATATATATATATATATATATATAGAGAGAGAGAGAGAGAGAGAGAGAGAGAGAGATGAATTTTGCTTTGCTATTTATCGTCAATATTAAAAGTTGTTATTTCACGAACAATTGTAGGAATAGAAACTAAAGCAAAATTAGCTTAATTACCGGGCTATGCTTGTTAGGGGCAGCTAGCACGTGTAGGAAATGTAATTCTCTTTGCAGGATTACAGAAATTACTATTATCTCTTTATTTTCACCAATAAGAAAATGCTCACCTCGAATAAGAAACTATATAAAATTTAATCTATCATAATTTCAGATCAAGGAGATGCAATTTATTTTCACCCCTCTCCCCTCTTTTTTCTAGCAATTCTTTAGCAGTCCAACCACTAACGCTGCTTTAATAATTAAAAAGAAAAGCTAACATCTCCCCCCCGCCCCCCATTCCTCACCTGAAAAGCCACAAGTGATTGAATGTGTCTGTCTACTTCCTGCGTTCTATTCAGTCAATTTCTCCGGAATGACTCTCTTAAGACGCTTCGAAGATTTATAGTTTAATGATAAGCGTTTAACAGAGTTGGAAATGTCGGTTGTTGGCTAAACAGATCTGCAATGTTTATTCATTTATAAATTTTATCGCCGTTATTATTAGTACATGTCACACTATTAGATAAACAAACACACACATATGTGCGTTTATATATATATGCACACAAACACACACATTCTGACAAAAGCACACACACACAAACACACACACACACACACACAAACACACACGCACACAAAGGATACGAGGGAGAAAGAAGAAGACTGGTGGAGATCAAGAGGCAGGCAAGAAAATTGCTTGCCTTCTCTGCCCACGCAAAGTCCACGCTCGGATTGGTCTGAAAAGCCATCTGCGATCCAAACACTGAGAGAAGAGGACACTGAAATTGGCCGACGACGACGATATATATATATATATATATATATATATATATATATATATATATATATATATATATATAGTAATTTATAAAATATATATTCGATTAACACTGAATATTCGGCGTTTCATCCACTCTAGGGTTCCTCAGGCTTATGCGCGAATTCTGTGGTTGTTTATCGTTTTTATATGGTCCTCTTCTATTGAGGATTTAGTTAGCCAATCAGCTTTCTAGTATTAATTTATTTCACCACATTAAAAATAGATATGAAAAGAGTTAATTTCGAAAGATCGCTAAAAAAACATCCCCCACCCAGCAAGCATAGCTATATTATTAAATTAATCCAAAAAACAGATGAACTAATACGCCGAATGCGATGGCGAGCAAATTTCTTCCTTAAAAATGAAAACGTAAACAAAAAAGAATCCTATGGTTTTAAAACCCTTAAAAATGCGAAAACAGTAGACCTTTTGATAAACTTTGAAAATGACCTTTTAAACGTAATTAAAAACTTAGAATTCCACAATCAATCTAACAATTTCCAACGGAAACTACACAAAATCGTTAGAAACATAAACAACTCTAATAAAATCTTTGTAAAAGCAGATAAAACTAGAAACCTTTATAAAATAGATAAGCAAGAATATAACAAACTAATCACAGAAAACATTACAAAAAATTACAAAAAACTAGACACAAACGAATGCGACTACATAGATATAATAAATACTGAAAGCAAACAAATTACCGATAAATTAAAAATTAGCGATAAAGTTGGCAAATTGAAACCTAGAGAGGCATACATTCTGTTAAAGACCACAAATGGGACTTTAATAATAATCCCAGCACCCGCCTGATAAACTCGACTAAACCAGAAATAGGTAGAATTAGCAAAACAATACTTTCTAGAGTAAACAAACAAATCAAACAATACCTAGAATTAAACCAGTGGGCAAATACTACCGAAGCAATCACCTGGTTTAAAAATATAGAAAACAAAGATAAATGTACGTTTATACAGTTTGACATCATAGACTTTTATCCCTCGATATCCGAAGAATTTTTTAACATTGCCCTAGAATTTGCCGAGGCATACACTGATATATCATCGGAAGAAATCAGCATCATTAAAAAATGTAGAAAATCAGTTCTAATAAATAACAATAACCAATGAATAAAAACTAAAATGAAAAATTCGTTTGATTTGGCGATGGGTGCCAGGGATTCTGCAGAGGCTCCAGATCTTGTGGGATTATTCATTCTATATACCCTCACAAGCATATTCGATACTACGGATATCGGCCTATATATAGCTATAATAAAAAAACTCCAACAAAGTCAAGGGAGAAAACTTTAAGAAAATCATACACAAGGAAATGAAAAAATTAGGCCTAAAAGCAGAGTATCAGCGTACATAAAAATAACAAACTTCCTGGACGTCACGATAAATTTAGATAAAAACACATATAAACCCCACTTAAAAGATAACGCTACTCCAATTTACGTAAACCCTAAGTCCAATCACCCACCATCAATTATAAAACACATTCCTAACTCGATCGTAAGTAGACTCAGTAATAACTCAAGCGATGAAAATGCATTTAACAGGTCAACCAATATCTACGAAACAGCCCTAAAAAATAGTGGATACAAAAATATCGATATCAAATATAAGCAACAAGACACCAATAACTATATTAAAATTAAAAATAGAAGAAAAAGAACTATAATTTGGTAGACGGCCCCATACAATCAAATGTTAAAAACAAAACTTGGCAAGAAATTTCTAGATCTTATTGAAAAACACTTTCCCGCAACCAACCCCTTACACAAAATCTTCAATAAAAATACCTTAAAGTTATCCTACAGCTGATGTGAACATTTAGAGATGATAATTAAAGCACATAATAACAAAATACTAAATAAAAACAATGTAAACAACAACAACAAAATAAACAGTAAAAAAAGTAAACACCATGACAAGAATAAAACTAACACTAGCAGAAATAATAATAATAATAATGATAATAATAATAATAATAATAATAATAATAATAATAATAATAATAATAATAATAATAATAATAATAAACCAATCCCGGACAAGAACAACCATACTAGAAATAAAAATACTAATAACGAACAGGATAAATGCAAATGTAGACACCGATCACTTTGCCCACTTCAAAATAAATGTCTAGCTAAAAGCGTAGTTTATCAGGCAACAATATTTGCGAAAGAAAACCCGAATAACAAGAAATATTACGTAGGCATGACTTCCTTAGATTTCACAACCCGATGCTATGACACAAAAGTACATTCAACAATAAAAAAAACACCGTATAAAAACAACACTAGCGAATAAATACTGAGAACTCAAAGAAAGCGGACATTCGCCGGTAGTCGAATGGAAAATAATAAGACAAGCTACCACGTGTAGGAATCTTGACGACCCATGTAGATTATGCCTTCATGAAAAATTTGCTATCCTGTACTTTAAAGAAACCCAACATCTATTAAACTGTAGAAGAAAAATAGCAAATAACTGTGTTCACAAAATAAAATTTACCCTAGGATAGCGATACAAACTAGTTTTAAAACTAACAAAAACCATAGAAAATAAACAAATAAATATATTAAATAAACATGAATATACATAAACGATCACACATATATGTATGTATATATATATATGTATATATATGTGCATATATGTATGTACACATATATATATTTATATATAAACTAACAAAAAACACACTAACCTAGTTTTAAAACAGATCGTTTGTCCGATAAAATGCATGCCCATTTGCTGATAGGAAGGGGCGCGGTGGATACTAGAAAGCTGATTGGCTAACTAAAATCCTCAACAGAAGAGGACCATATAAAAACGATAAACAACCACAGAATTCGCGCATAAGCCTGAGGAATCCTAGAGTGGATGAAACGCCGAATATTCATTGTAGCTTAACCGCCATATATATTTTATAAATTACAAACAAGCTCTATACACGTATTGAGCATTTTGAAGTAAATACTTAAAGCTTACGCATACATCTATACTTTCGTATATTAATTTTATGTGAGTAAATGAAGTAGTTATATATATACATATATATATAAAGTCATCCACATACAGTACTGTTTCGCTGTTTAATAACTCATCAGTGTGGCTAGAGAGGCAACTGCCTCAAGCCAGGATCGAAACACGACTGCCCAAATGACAGTCAAAGTTTCTCACCATTACGCTATACGGCTGATGCTGTATGGGTAATGAATTAACGATGATTTAACGTTCTGTGAATATATATATATTATCTCCTTTTGATTATTTAATTAGAGAAATAAGATTATCTCTCCCCCCCTTTTTAAAAAATTTTTGCTAAATTTTAAATTAAGCGTTTACAAACATATTCTAACCGATATAAAATTTTCCATTGGCGTTCTTTTTGAAAATTCAACATTTCATGCGTTTATAAGCTACAATCAACATCCAAATGAATGCTTTGACGATAATTACGGTTTTCAAAAGGCGAAGAATTAAAAAGTAAATGCATAAATAAATAAATATATATATATATATATGTATATATATATATACATATATATATGCATATGTATATATATAATTCTTAACTTATCGCAATCACCCTATCCAAGCATATTTGGCGACTCAAAGATAAGAATATTTCCTTCAATTTGAAATGGCAAATAATAGGATCATATAAAGCATATACACCAGGATTCTGTGCACTTTGTACACATAAGACCCTAAAGATTTTAAAATATGGCGATATCAAAAATAGAACCACCCTCCTAAATTCAAGAGAGGAACTTGTTTCCGCATTTAAATATACACCACAATACGTCATTAAAAATGTTACTTATTAATATTCAATCTTGAAATTTAAGTTTAACTTGATACCCTTATTAATAAAAATTTTGATCATCAATATTATTATTAATATTAGTTTATCTCATATATATATACCATCATTGTATAGTATTTAAATATATATTTAACCTTAACCTATACTATATTTATTAATTTAAATAAATAAATAAATTATTAAATACTAAATTCAATAAGTTCAAAATAGATTATAATATAAATAGAATAAACACTAATTATCTCCCTTTGATTATTTAATTAGAAAAATAAGATTATCTCTCCCCTTTTTTTAATATTTGCTTAATTTAAATTAAGCGTTTACAAACATATTCACACCGATATAAATTTTTCCATTGGCGTTCTTTTTGAAAATTCAACATTTCATGCGTTTATAAGCTACAATCTACATCCAAATTAATGCTTTGACGATAATTACGGTTTTCAAAAGGCGAAGAATTAAAAGGTAAATAAATAAATAAATATATGTATGTATGTATATATATATATATATATATATATATATATATATATATATATGCATATATATGCATATATATATGCATATGCATATATATATATGCATATGTATATATATAATTCTTAACTTTTATTAAAACTATATTATAACCTTATATTTAAACCAAATTCAGATTTATAATTTTATTCTATTTTTATTTTTTATCCTCAACCCATATTAATTTGCTTATCAAGTAAATATTTTCCTTTTTATTTTAATTTTTTCCAGATACATCTGTCTTACTTAAAAATGCTAGGTTTATTTATGGTGTGCTTTACATATATTTAAAAGAAAACCCACCCAATATTTTTGCTGATGAGGAGACCTTGTTTTAAAAAAAACTATATGTCAAAATTATTGTCCGTGGCTTAATGTCTATCACAATAAAAACATTGTTTATATATATATTATTCCTTAATTGGAATTTTTTTATTTTGAGATGAGCATTTTTATGTTAATTTTATTTATTTATTTTTTTTTCAACAACTAATAAAGATGAGACTAATCGTGCGAAATAAAAAATAAAATTAACAAAAACATTGTTTTCCGAAACGATCGTATAAATTATTGCTTTGTTGTTGTTCTTTCTTATGAAACATATTTTTAATTTTTAATTCTAATTTGAATTTTAAATTGTCAATCACATTACTAAATATATATATATATATATATATATATATATATTTAGTAATGTGATTGACAATTTAAAATTCAAACGTTTTTTTAGCTTTTTAAACGCGTTTCATATGTTCTGTGAATATATATATATATATATATATATATATATATGTATATATATATATATATATATATATACGTTTTATTTTTATTACCGTATCTTTCTGTTAAGTTACATTATTGTTTCCGCTACTCGGCCGTTTTTTTGGCCGTCTGTAGCTTCTTCAGACTTTTACAGAGACCGTTTGAATTTTAAATTGTCAATCACATTACTAAATATATATATATATATATATATATATATATTTAGTAATGTGATTGACAATTTAAAATTCAAACGGTCTCTGTAAAAGTCTGAAGAAGCTACAGACGGCCAAAAAAACGGCCGAGTAGCGGAAACAATAATGTAACTTAACAGAAAGATACGGTAATAAAAATAAAACGTATATATATATATATATATATATACATATATATATATATATATATATATATATATATATATATATTCACAGAACATATGAAACGCGTTTAAAAAGCTATTTCAATGATTTAATAAAAACATTACAATGATCTAAATAATAAAAAAGATTAAAAATAAAAACACGGAATAATAAAATAATGTCAAGGGCGTGTTTCATTATAGACGCGTTGATTTAATTTGAATAAAATAACATACGCATCCAGTGGGCTTGAAAGCCAAATCACAAAGCAATATTAAGAACATATTTGTTTATTCTAATACTGCGTTGTGATTTTGCTTTCAAGCGTACTTCATGCGTATTTTATTTTTATTTTATACTAGCGAGGGGTACCCGGCGTTGCCCGAGTGTTTGGAGGTGTGTGTGGAAACTCCGGGGGTGGGGGATGGGGTTAAAAAAAAGTAAGTGTGAGGATCGAACCCGAACCGTTGAGGCAAAGTTGTAAATTAAAGTGTGAAAAAAAACGCGAGATGCTAACGGAAACACGTTTGAATTTATTTAATTACTTCGATTTATTAGATGCCCGTTTTAATGAGTTAATGAGGTCAAGTTTGACTGCGGGATAGTATTATTTCATTTACTCCGGAACGCTTTTTTTATTTTTTTTCCCCCAAGATCTTATAGGAAAAAGACTAACCCACATGCGGCGAGCGACAAATGTTGAATATTTATCTTCCCGAAATCGAGCAAATTAAATAGACAGGCGAGCTTCGTTGTTAACTGTGAGATATTACGATTTATATGTGATATAAAAATTTTTAAAAAGTTGTGAACCGGCCGACCGCTTCTCTGAAAGAAGCCTTTTGTAGACATACAGAAAAAGCGAACACACATACATACATTTTCGCTTATATATATATATATATATATATATATAATTTAAAGGAGATTAGAACAATAGTCTAAAGAGCTGAGTGTATTTTAATGTAACAGTGAAATTACTAGTTTAATTAAAATACAGGAAATAGAAAGTGCTCGTTGTAATTTAGATATATAATAAGCTCGATAGTTAAATGTCCTAGAGCTAATTCAATATTAAGTAATGTGATTGATAATTTAAAATTTAAAAATCAAATTATAATTAAATTAAAAATCCGTTTCATAAGAAGGAACAATAACAAAATCAATTATCTGTACGATCGTTTCGGAAAACAAAGCTTTTTATTGTGGTATACATCAAGTTATGTACAATAATTACATATAGTTTTTTAATAAGCAAGGTCTCCTCGTCAGCAAATTTTGAAGGGTTTTTATTGAATTTAAAAGACACCATAAATAAACCTAGCATTCAAAGTAAGGCAGATGAATCTTAAAAAAAATTGAAATAAAAGGTCTGGATTTAAAATTTATAAGAAAATTAATATGGGTTAGAGATAGAAATAAGTAGAGAAAAATATAGATTTGAATTTACATAATAAATTTGCTTTAAAAATATATAGAGATATTTACCTTTTAATTTTTCGCTTTTTGAAATCAGGAACTATTGTTAAAATATTCATTTAGATGTTTGCTATAGCTTTTTATCTTATTGAATGATGAATTTTAAAAAGGGGGGGACGCTCGTGCAGTAAATTATTTCCGTTAGCGTATTTTTGATTTAAAGACGCTACGGTTTATATATAGAGAATGTTGCTTGTGCAATTACACATTTTAAGGGGAGATAATTGTCATATTTTCTTTACTTTATTTATTTGAAGGGTGTAAGGGAGATAATTAGTCTAACTTAATTTATTAAAAAAAAAAAATTGTGATCTATTTTTACTAATAAGTAATTTTTAATGATTTAAGGTGGTTTATATTTATTAAATTTAAACCAACGTTTATGACTACATGTAAATATAAGCTCCTGTCTTGAATTTAATAGTTTGGTTGTATTTTTTATATCTTCATATGTTAAAATTTTTAGGGTTTCTTTTGTACATAGTGCACAAAATTTATCTCCTGGTTTATATGATTTGCAAGTCTCAATTATTCGCCATTTTAAGTTGAAAGGAATATTGCTGTTTTTTCGTTGCCAAATATAGTTGGATAGAGTAGTTTGGTTTGATAGAGAGTTATTTTTAAAAGAATGTTTGTGCGTTGAAATTCTATGTTTCATTAGGCCAGATGTGGAACCAAAATATATTACCTCTTGCTTATTGTGATTATTTTCCGTTAGGTCTGTTGTTGGATTATTATATGGTGAGTTGATTAGTAATTGATCGGTAGATTGGTTTAAGTTGGTGTTATTATTTAATCTGGTAGTTGAGTTATGGCTGTTAATAGGTTCATGTAGATTTGGAGTCTTTGATACTGTGCAGCTATAGATAACATTTTTAATTTTACATGAGCCTTGTAGGGGACATTTATTTTTTCTTCTACAGTTACACTCCGATGTATTTTGTATAGTTGTATTTTGTAGTTTATTAATTTTCTTATTATTAGAGCTAATTATTTTCTGATGAAAGTTAGGCATAGTAGAGTAAGAGACTTTAATTTAACCAATCTACTTACGCTATGTTGACGAAATTTTAATACTTACTAAAGATAGAATTGGTATTAACACCCTGCAATCAGATTTATGAAATGAGTTACACAAAAACAACATAACTTTGCTTTACTCATGAGTTACTTTTTTTTTACACGGAGTTCACCACTTATCAAGGCCCAATGGCCACTCAGGGACAAGGGTTATTGTGTGTACAGTAATCAAAGGGATAGTGTAGCAATAGTATTGGAGAATTGGTAAGGTGTCATTACTTAGGGGGGCGGTTCATCAGGAATGTGTTTGTGTTGGACTTGAAGACATCCAGGTTGAAGTCAGGAGGGAAACAGGCAAGCGGAACAGAGTTCCACAGGCGTGCAGTTCTAAGAAAGAAGCTTTGTTCATGGTATCTACTTTACTCATGAGTTACACAAAAACAACATAATTCCCTATCTAGACGTGCTAATAGATTGCAACAACAACGGATTCTCTACTTCAACCTATAAAAAAGGAACAAGAATTGAATTATTTAAGTGAGTGCCCCTATCGGTACAAAACTGCTTTAATTAATAACTTACTAAGCCGAACTAACTTAATATTCTTTTCCCCAACTATTTTAGAACAGGAATTCAACAATATTAAACAAATGTTAGTAAATAATGGATATTTCAACCATGATATTTATGAACAAATTAGGAAATTAAAAAATATTAACCCTAATAATACATGATCCACACATACATCTGCAACACATAAAACTTTATTATAAAAATCATAATTTTAGAATAGACGCAAAGGCATTAAAAATATTATTAATAACAATGTGAAACCTATAGACCCTAATAAAAAATAAAATTGATATATATATATATATATATATATATATATAGACATTAATATTCCAATATTGAAAAAAAAAAATTATATATATATATATATACTCGAGTTTTTTTTTTTTTTTTTTTTATTCAAAAGTAATGGACTAATGAATTCAACGAGGTTGTTAGATAGTGCTCAATAAAAAGAGCTGATAATACTTGTTTATTGTTATATAAACATGCTCACATCCCGCTGCTACAAATAGCCACTTGTTTCAATCAAAAAACAGATATCATCAGGCAGCGACTTGACTATTCAAAAGTTCAATGAATAATGGATTTTTATTTTAGGTAGGAACTCTTTAGAAGTTGGAGTTAAAAAACTTAAAACACAGGACTTTAATTAAATAAAAAAGTAAAAAGGGAGAGGCAATTTAAATAAAGTTGAAAAATTACAATGGGGAGAGAGTGATTGAGATGAGAAAAAAGGAATAGAGACAGAAATAGAGAAAGAAAATATAGAGAAAACAAAATAGAGAGAAAAAGAAGAGAGAAAATATATATATATATATATATATATGATATGGAGAAGAAAAGAAAAAAGAAATAAATGGTTATAATAAAGAGAATAAGAACTAGAAGGAAAAGGAAAGAATAATGAGATCTAGTTAAATAGGGAAAGAGAGAAAGTAAGAATTTGACAGTATATAGAAAAAGAAAAAGAAAAAGAAAAAATCTGCGTGTCAACCAAATTATGAACAATTATACAATTCAGTAATGAAACATATTATTACAAATACAAACAGAAGATACAATCCAAGCGTCAGAAATGAACGTGTCAAAAAAGGCAGTGAATGTATTCGGCTAGCATATTTATCCTCTTACATACGTCCACGAGTAAAATCAACGCAATTCAAACATACGTCTACCATTAATTAGCCCCTTTATGCTAAATGATATAAGTTTAAAGTTTTCGCGTTTTTATTAGATAAATATATGAATAAAAGAAGAAAATAATGATAAAACAATATTAAAATTATTATTAATAACAATAAACATAATAGTAATGATAATAATAATAATAATAATAATAATAATAATAATTATAATAATAATAATAATAATAAAAACAGAATAAAATTAATATTTATTATCTTTTTAATATAACATATTTAGCCATAAGAGGGGATTAAATAAATTAAATAGGTCCAATAATTATAAATAAAAAACTACTAATATTTATGTATATAAAAAGAATACAATACAAATATATATATATACACACACACACGTATACCCAAATATACACACACATACACACACATATATATATATACATATATATATATACATATACATGCACATAAGTAAAGGTGTAACTATACTATTAAGTTGGAAGTTTAAGCTATTTAAGTATAGATATAAAGTCATATTAAATCACAAAATAATACATTCAATACCAGATTACTAATAACACAGATACAAGTACACTTACCTATAAATATATTCATGCAAAAGAAGTAATTAAATCAACGAAATACTCAAAAAATAGCGACGCACAGGTAGATAGTACCCAAATTAAAAATAATAAGATACATATGTATATACTCACAGAGAACCAACCGACATATTAATAAGCACATATATACATATATATATATATATATATATATATATACATATATATATATATATATATATATATATATATATATATATATACATAAACAACAACGCACACACACATATATATACTCACACATAAATATGTATAATTTACATAAATTATATATATAGAAATACATAAGAATACAAATAATTTGGCAAGGGTACAGATAGATGCATACACACATAGAAACATACAAATGGATTGAATAAACATGGGAGGGTATGCCAAATAATATAGAAATATATAGATCTAAGTACACACGGTCATAAAATAAATACATAGACACATACATATACACATAGACACACAGGTATATAAGATAGGAGAAGTAAAGAATGAAATCAGGAGAGGAGAAAGTATATTAATAGAATATTAATAAATTATAGAAATCAGTGACAATTTTTAATTTATTTAAATTTTATATCTAAACTAAATTACTTAAAAGATGGGTTTTATAATGTTTGCAATTAATTGAATTTTCGTGCTTCTTATTTAATAATTTATCTCTTTCTCTAAAAGTAAGTATAAATAATTTCTCATAAAGACATAGGTAGCAAGGCGAGTTTAAAGATGAACAGGTTTTTGCTTTCTTTAAAATTTTCCAATTTACTATTGGGGAGTAACCTTGCTCTACTAGTTCATTGTAATATTTAGACAATGAAGTTCTATTTTTGTACTCATTATTTTCAAAAGAGCACTTGTGACCGGTAAATCTTTCTTTAAAATTGTTATTTGTCATTCCTATGTAATATTTTTTTTCATTCGGATTTTCCTTAGTAGAAATAGTTGCTTGGTACACTACAGAAGTAATTTGACACTTTCCTTTAAGAGGGCATTTTGATTTAATTCTACAGTTACAACTTTCGGTAGCAATGGGTGTGCTATTTTTGTTTAATATTTTGTTATTATGTTTTTTAATTATTTTTTCAAGGTTTTCATTACAGCTATAACT
>NC_136498.1:127725200-127770200 GCF_053919585.1 Euprymna scolopes
ATATATATATATATTTATATATATATATATATATAAATATATATTTATATATATATATATATATATATATATATATATATATATATATATATATATATATATACTAGCAGGGTTGAATGATGACCAATGTTTCTCTCCCATATATTTATTTTCATCGAAATTGTCGAAATTGCCTATTTTTCAATCACATCGATCAATTGACTGGTCTAGTTGGGAACCTATCGATACGCACCGGGAGGAAGCTTCACAGTCCTCCCCACAGTAACTTAGTCCACAATACAGAGTAGCCTACATTGCGCTGTAGAGAACCTACTGTTGTTTTTATAAACTATCGTGCTTCAAATGTGCTCTAAATAGAAATAGTAATTTTACATGTGTCCCTGTTATATCAAAAGAAATATTGTTGAATTCATACGACTGGTCTTACTGCTTATACAGATATAATGGCTTGAATTTAACATTTAAAGATCAATTATCATGGTGCAATCGTGCTCTAAACATAATATTAATTTCGAACGCGCTCCTGTCATGTTGTATCGCCTGAAGAGGTCCCTAATTCCTGTTAACTATCTGACCGAAACATGATCATGACTGTGTAGAAACATATTGCTGCTTATGTAGAAATAAATAAGGCGTATATATATATAAAATATAAAACTAATTTAGTGTTTCCTTTTCAAATTAAATATGTTTTTTTAGCTCTTTTTCAAAATGTTTTTAACATTTTTTTAACTACTTGCTCTTATATATATATATATATATATATATATATATATATATATATATATATAAGAGCAAGTAGTTAAAAAAAATGTTAAAACATATATATATATATATATATATATATATATATAACTGTTTCATTTACCCACATAAAATTAATATACGAAAGTATAAATTTATGCTTAAATTTTAAGTATTTACTTCAAAATTGCTCAATACGTAGGTAGAGCTAGTTAGTAAGTTATAAAATACATATGGCGATTAAGCTACACTGAATATTCCGCGTTTCATCCACTCTAGGACTCTTCAGGCTTATGCATAATCTGAAGAATCCTAGAGTGGATGAAACGCGGTATATTCAGTGTAGCTTAATCGCCATATGTATTTTATAACTTACTATATATATATATATATATATATAGCAGGGAAACGTGGTCAAAAGACCATATATAACTAGCAAGGGTGGACAAAAATAAAAATAGTATGGGGGAAGAAGGAGAACAAATACGTTGACATTCACAATTCTTTACAGCACCTGTTTTGTAGCGCAAAATCATTCATTTAAATTTATATCGATCAATGAATCACTTCTGTCCTTAACTCATCAGAAGAAATAGCACCCACCAGCCCATTAAAAGAAAATAAAGCTTATATAGACGTGACTTCAAAATCTGAAAATTGGGAAATTGCAATGACTTTTTATTTTTTATTTTATCACACCTTTAATTAAGATGAATAAATGTGAAATGGTCAACATCATGAAATTTAGAATATAGATTTTTTTGTCATTTATTTGTTATGCGCTCTGTAATTTCAGTGAGCTTAATAAATTCAGGATTATTATAAATAAAAGGTGAAATATGTTGGCATTATTCCATATCTGGTGAAATATAACATGGTTTTTGTTTTTCTAAACTTTTCTTGATTAGACGAGCAATTCATTTTGTATATGCTGGTTAAGTATGTATTATGGAACCTGATTATTTTTTCCCCGAGTACTTTCAATTGCGTGATGGTTATTGCCGTTAATAAAGCTGGAAATAGTATGTTGAGACATAGACGCATGTGTAGACTATGTTTGAATAAGAAATTAGCTATCATAAACTATAAAGTGTCCCCAAATTTATTAACTGCAAGAGTATAATAGCAAGCGTATATATAAACAAAATAAACTTTACTTACGATAACAAGTAACAAAGGTGAGAAATCTATAAATATTATTATTCTACAGTTACAGTCGATTACACTATCTTTTTTTTTTTTTTACATTTTCACCCCAAACAAGGCAAATTGCCACTTTGGTGTAGGGGGCTACTATCAGGGGCAACAACTACTGGGGTACTATGTAGGGATTTGGGCAGCAAGGTGTCGGTTCACGTTACACTTGAACTTCTGCACGTCAGTACTGTTGGGGAAGCAGGGACCTGGAATGGAATTCCAGAGTCTAGCGGTTCTGGGGAAGAAACTATTGGAGTAAAAAGATCTTTTACAACTAGGGACCTCCACAGTGTGGGGGTGGGATTTAGCAGCCTGTCGGATTTGTCGAGGGTGCTCACGTCGTGGGGGCACAAGTGATTGGAGTTCGTCAGAGCATTCACCACTAAAATACTTTAGAGGCAGAGGGATGCAACATTTCGTCGATGGGACAGAGGCTGAAGCTTAGATGCCAGTTCAGGGCCTATCAGGTTTGCGACTCTCTTTTGAACCTTGTCAAGGAGCGAGAGACTAGTAGCAGATGGACCAGCCCAGAAGTGACAGCAATACTCCATACATGGGCGAATGGTTGCCTTATAGAGGTACAGGATACTTTCGGGTGTTAGTAGTTTTCTAGCACGGTAGAGAGAGCCCACCTTTCTTGCAGCGGCCCTGGCAATGCCTTCAATGTAATTGTTCCAACTCATGTTTCCTGTGAACGTTAGGCCAAGGAGTTTGAAAGATGGACTCTCAGATAAAGAGTCGTTGGCCATTGCTATGGGTGGTAGAGAGGGTTTCTATCTATCAATGGATTATAATGCCCGACGATTGAAAACAGGCGATTTCATGTAATCCAGTTACAGAGAATTTCATTTTAGAACAGTTGAATTTAGGTCGAGACTAGTCATGGCCGCCAATGCACGACACGGACTACTATGCACCGACAGTGACAGTTGTAAAAAGCAAGTATCTGCCTAAAGCAACACTACCCGCCAGTAACCACTAGCGTAAGCAATGATAGCCATTGTATGAGAGTAAAAGGCTGATGCTTTTATTTTGGTCACTGCTGTCAGTGTCCGCAATTTTCTTGAGCTGACAGTGGCTACTATAACCAACCGCTGGCGTCTTTCTTAATATTGTTTTAACTGTTTATCCATAGTCAGTAATTTACGTGTCTCAGGATAATGGTAATTAGTGGTATTTTATTTTTGTTCGGGGATGGGACCTTCACCATAGCTGTTCTGGACTTCAGTCGTATTTACACCGGGTTACGCTAGTACACTGGTCCTGGTAGTAATATGCAATATTTAATGTCTTTATACAATCTATATAAATAATGATCGAGGAAAAGCATAAAAACTGCATTTATACAAAAATGGCAAAACATTTTAAGTGGTAATAAATCTAAAATAAAAAGAAGACAAAAATATGAATGAGGGAGAGAGATAGATAGAGAGAGATAGAGAAAGAGAGAGAAAGAGATATAGATAGATAGATAGATAGATAGATAGATAGAACGATAGACAGATAGAAGAGAGAGAGAAACAGAAAGAGAAAGAGAGAGAGAGGAAAAGAAAGAGAAAAAGAGAGAGAAATAGAGAAAGAGAGAAAAAGAGAGAGAAAGACAGAGAGAAAGAAAGAGAGAGAGAGAAAGAGAGAGAGAGAGAGAGAGAGAGTGTGTGTGTGTGTGTGTGAGTTTGTGTTAAATTGCGAAGGGTTGGGTTGGTTACTGAACCGGAAGTCGGTAATCTACAGCGATTGCAGTAAGATGGTCATCTAAATGACAAAAAGCGGGAAGGCGTGTCGCCATTTTGAATCTGGTTGGACCCGCACGTCTCAACAATGGCCTGACCTAATCCATGTTATTTTCTACTCGGCTCGATCGGATCTTGTCCTCCCCGCCAACTCCCATTGCTAACATCCTCTCATAGAGATAAGCGAAAACACGCGATTAAAACATATATATATACCATCGCGCTATTACATATTGTAGAGTATAGCAAAGCGCTAATAACATGAGGATTACGATGTCAATACAGCACAACAGATTGATATATGTGTGGGATGCCTCGACTTGATTCGCACGGGAGAAGGGGGTCTATTAGAAGGCAGCAATGTTGTTATTTAGCAGACTTCTAAGAGTATTTTTTAACAATTAAGAATAGTTCATCCCTTAAACATTTATAATTGCAGTGATATGCGGACAAAATTAAAACTCTTGACTTCTCTGTCGATATATATATATATATATATATATATATATATATATATATATATATATATATATATACATAGAGAGAGAGAGAGTCCACACAGCTCACTAGTGCGGCTATACAAGTGGCTAGACAAGCAACTACCTCATGTCAGGTTCGAAACCATGGCCGCCCTTATGACAGTAGGAGCTTCTAACCGTTGCGCTATTCGGCTGCTGCTATGCGAGCAATGAATTAACAATGTTTTGACTGTCCAAATATATAATGACTGTCCAAATATATATATATATATATATATATATATATGTATATATATAACTACTTAATTTACTCACATAAAATTAATATACGAAAGTATAGATTTATGCGTAAACTTTAAGTATTTACTTCAAAAGTGCTCAATATGTAGGTAGAGCTAGTTAGTAAGTTATAAAAGGTATATGGCGATTAAGCTACACTGAATATTCCGCGTTTCATCCACTCTAGGATTTTTCAGGCTTATGCGCGAATTCTGTGGTTGTTTGTCGTTTTTATATGCACATGTTCTATTGAGATTTTAGTTAGCCAATCAGCTTTCTAGTATCCACCGCGCCCTTCCTATCAGCCAATGAGCATGCATTTATCGGACAAAGGCCTATTTGACCTCTGGTTGACCTGTTCCTTTGTGTGTGCTCTATTTAGCCTGGATATTAAGTTCTTGATCTGTTTTAAATCTAGGTTAGTGTTTTTTATTGTTAGTTTATATATAAATATATATATGTGTACACACATATATGCATATATATATACATATATATATACATACATATATGTGTGATCGTTTATGTATATTTAATTTATTTATTTGTTTATTTTCTATTATTTTTGTTAGTTTTAAAACTATTTTGTATCGCTATCCTAGAGTAAATTTTATCTTGTGAACACAGTTGTTTGCTATTTCTCTTCTACAGTTTAATAAATGTTGGGTTCTTGAAAGTACAGGATAGCAAATTTTTCATGAAGGCATAATCTACATGGGTCGTCTAGTTCCCTACACGTGGTAGCTTGTCTTATTATTTTCCATTTGACTATGTCCGCTTTCCTTGAGTTCACAGTATTTATTCGCTAGTGTTGTTTTCATACAGTGTTTTTTATTGTTGAATAAGTAAGTTACGAAAATATATATGCAAATAGTAAGTTATGAAAATATATATGCAAATTTAAGCTACACAAAATATTCCGCGTTTCATTCTAGTGAGAATTCGTTAGGCTTACTACCTAGCTCGTCCTATGTATTGAGAAAATGCAGAAAATTTACGCATAAATATATATTAATTCATGTGATTAACTGAAATAGTCATATATATATATATATATATATATATATATATATATATATATATATATATAAATATGTGTGTGTGTGTGTGTTTTGTGTAGGTAGTGTGGTAAAAACCCGGAGGGGAGTGTAAAAAGTAGTAGTAGAGGGGGGTCAAAACAACAGTAGGCAGAGGTGTTAAAAAAAGTGGTAGTAGGCAGGCGGGATCGAACCCATAACGTGAAGGAGAAATAAAAGTTTTAAAAAAGTCATGTCTTAGTCGATGTCTGCATAGGCCGACCAGGAGTTCGGAACGTTGAAATTAAGCAAAGTCAATCGAAAAAGAAAACGATGACTTGCTAAACTGTCAGCAAAAAAAAAAAAAACGACCCTCTCCTTGTACAAAACTGCTCAGTTGAGGGTGAAGGAATGAATGTCTTTTGGGCAATTTTTCGATATTTGTCGTCCGAAGAACGAAGCTTTACAACGATACAGACTTCGTCAGGATCCATCGCCTCTGTCAAAAGTTTGGCGAGACATACATACACACACACACGTACATTTTACCTTTTATATATTAGACTAGCGGGTGTCCGGCGTTGCCCGGGTGTTTAGCTGGCGTAGTAAGGAACCCCGAAAAATGTAGTAGTATCGGAGGGATCAAAACAACAATAAACAGAGGTGTTAAAAAACAAAAATAAGTGGCAGTAGGAAGGGAGGCCAGTAACGCAAATGGAGAAAAAAATGTCTCGACTAGAAGTAGAGAGCGTTGAAATTAAGTATAGTCAATTGAAAAAAAAAACGACCCATCTTTGTACAAAACGATCGATTCTAGGGTGAAGGAATGAATGTTTTTGGTCAATTTTCCATATTTGTCGCCCGAAGGATCGAGGTTTAAAACGATACCGGTGCCCTCGCTTCTGTCGAAAGTTTTTACGAGACATATAAACACACACCCATACACACATTTTTCTTTTTATATATTTGAAGAACCAGAACTATGTTTACTATTATATTGTACCCAATATATCGTAATATTTTCGAAAAGGAAATATGACTTGGATACCATCGGCTAGAATTTAAACCAACATATACAGTTCTTCTCTCTGATTTTTATCCTCTAAGCCACGCCCATATGCATAGAAATAGATTTTAAAAAAAGAGTTGTTTAACACATGAATGTAGATTTGTGCATGCAAAAAGGTTTAGCAGACCGCTTTTTCCAAGGTCAACTGTTCTGTTTTCAATTTTGAACCATTAGCAGCAATCTCGCTTGTTTAAAACCAAACCGAAAGTTTACTACGGGTCAAAATATTATATATATCAAATTTCAACTCCGTTGAAATTTGATATATATGGTATTTTGTTGACCAAATATTTAGAGAGGAGTTTGGTAGAGACTTTTCGTATACACACCTACAAGGTCACTTATATATATATATATATATATATATATATATATATATATATATATATATATATATATATATATTTCCGTGTGAAATTCTACCCAATTATACAGAAACAATGCATAAATATTAGGTTTATAAGAAGGTTCTTGCGGAATTTTTTATTATGATTTCAAATGATGCATTTTCGGATAAGTTTTCGTTATAACACCTTTACTTTATATATCATTTTTAAGAGTGGTTTTTGCTCTATATAATCGTTTGAATTACAACCTTTTTAAAATCATTATGTCTTCTTTGAATGCAAAATGGAAAAAAGAAAACTCATACTGCTTAAATCAGCTCGCGGTACCACAACTGAGCGCACAGCATATTATTGGTTTAAGAAATTTCCTGGTGGCTACGACTCTTGAAGGTGATGAGTGCAGTGTTCGGCCATCGGATGCTGATTGATTAATTGATTAATTAGGAGCCATAGTCGAAGCTAATCTATGCATAACGGTTCAAGAACTTGCTTCTAAATTAGACGCAACGTATACAACGATTTCCAACTACTTGAGAAAAATTGGAAAGGCATAAACTTAATAAATCGATGCGAATTGAACGATAACAAAAAGAAAAGCTGTTATGAAATGTAATCTTACTTTCTTTTATGCAACAAGAACGACTCGTTTCTCGACCGGCTTGTGACTTGCGCTGAAAATTGGATTCTAAAGAATCAGCGACGATCAGCTCAGTGGTTAGACGCCGACGAAACTCCACGACATTTCCGGAATCCAGAGTTGCACAAAAAGAAAATCATGCAAGATTTCCAGCTACGGTATAACTGGAAATGTTTTCTCAATCATTAAATCATTCTCTCTGATTACCTTATAAGAGTAGTGGTTGATTGGCAGAAATCAGAGGCCCACAGTATTAATGCTGGAGTCCCTCAGGGGTCCAACCTGGGCTTAACTCTCTTCCCCGCGCTTTATCTGTGCCTAAATCAAAGCGTAGATTCCTTGAGCAAAGCTTCTGTCTTAGAAGTGCACGCATGTGGAACTCTCTTCCGTTTGCCTTTTTCCTACCTGACTACAACTTGGATGTCTTCAAGTCCAACATAAACAAATTCCTGATGAACCGCCCGCCTTAAGTAAGACACTTTATCAAATCTCCAATACTAATGATTACTACGATACTATCCCATTGGTTACTGTACACGCATTAACCCTTATCCCCGAGTGGCTTCCAGGCATTGATAAGTGGTAACTACGATGTAAAAAAAAATGCTAACCGCGACCGATCTCATCCATTATTGTTTTATGAATGCAAACGAAACCATTGCGACAGAAAAGTAGTGTAAAGTAATAGATGAAAGGCACCAGAAACTTCAAAAACAACAGAATTAGTCAACAGAAAAATTTAAATTCCCTTCCACAACAATGCCCGCCCGAACTGTAATAATTATTTTATTTATTTTAAGTATATATAAATGATAATTGTTTTATTTATTTGAAGTATATGAAAATAAAATTATTTTAACTATTTAAAGAACATGTAGTAAATAATTATTTTGTTTATTTAAAGAACATGTATATAATAAATTTCTTTATTAAAAGAGCATGTAAAAATAATTATTTATTACTTCAAGTATATGTAAATTATAATTAATTTATTTATCAAAAGTATATGTATATAATAATACCTATTTAATGAACACGTAATAATAATTGTTTTTTTTATTTAAAGAACATGCAAAATAATTATTGTATTTCATTTCAGAACATCGAAAAAATAATATTTTTTATTTATAGTTAAATAATAATTATGTTATTTACTAATAGCATATGTAAATGACAATTATTTTATTTATGCCAAGAACATGTAGATAATTATTATTTTATTTTTTAAAGTATATAAAAATAATTATTATTTATGCTAAGTATATATAGATAACTATTATTTTATTTTTTAAAAGTATATAACAATAATTATTGTTTATGCAAAGTATATGTAGATAATTATTATTTTATGTTTTTAAAAGTATATAAAAATAATTATTATTTATGCTAAGTATATGTAGATAATTATTATTTTATGTTTTTAAAAGTATATAAAATAATTATTATTCATGCCAAGTATATGTAGATAATTATTATTTTATGTTTTTAAAAGTATATAAAAATAATTATTATTTATGCAAAGTATATGTAGATAATTATTATTTTATGTTTTTAAAAGTATATAAAAATAATTATTATTTATGCTAAGTATATGTAGATAATTATTATTTTATTTTTTAAAAGTATATAAAAATAATTATTATTTATGCTAAGTATATGTAGATAATTATTATTTTATGTTTTAAAAAGTATATAAAATAATTATTATTCATGCCAAGTATATGTAGATAATTATTATTTTATGTTTTTAAAAGTATATAACAATAATTATTATTTATGCAAAGTATATGTAGATAATTATTATTTTATGTTTTTAAAAGTATATAAAAATAATTATTATTTATGCTAAGTATATGTAGATAATTATTATTTTATGTTTTTAAAAGTATATAAAATAATTATTATTCATGCCAAGTATATGTAGATAATTATTATTTTATGTTTTTAAAAGTATATAAAAATAATTATTATTTATGCTAAGTATATGTAGATAATTATTATTTTATGTTTTTAAAAGTATATAAAAATAATTATTATTTATGCTAAGTATATGTAGATAATTACTTTTTTTATTTTTTAAAAGTATATAACAATAATTATTATTTATGCCAAGTCTTTGTCGATAATTATTATTTTAATTTTTAAAAGTATCTAACAATAATTATTATTTATGCCGAGTATATGTAGATAATTATTATTTTATTTTTTAAAAGTATATAAAAATAATTATTATTTATGCCAAGTATATGCAGATAATTATTATTTTATTTTTTAAAAGTATATAAAATAATTATTATTTATGCCAAGTATATGTAGATAATTATTATTTTATGTTTTTAAAAGTATATAAAATAATTATTATTTATGCCAAGTATATGTAGATAATTATTATTTTATTTTTTAAAGTATATAAAAATAATTATTATTTACGCTAAGTATATGTAGATAATTATTATTTTATGTTTTAAAAGTATATAACAATAATTATTATTTATGCAAAGTATATGTAGATAATTACTTTTTTTATTTTTTAAAAGTATATAACAATAATTATTGTTTATGCCAAGTCTTTGTCGATAATTATTATTTTAATTTTTTAAAAGTATCTAACAATAATTATTATTTATGCCAAATATATGTAGATAATTATTATTTTATTTTTTAAAAGTATATAAACATAATTATTATTTATGCCAAGTATATGTAGATAATTATTATTTTATGTTTTAAAAGTATATAACCATAATTATTATTTATGCCAAGTATATGTAGATAATTAGTATTTTACTTTTTTAAAAGTATACAAAATTAATTATTATTTATGCCAAGTATATGTAGATAATTATTATTTTATTTTTTAAAAGTATATAAAATAATTATTATTTATGCCAAGTATATGAAGATAATTATTATTTTATGTTTTAAAAGTATATAACAATAATTATTATTTATGCCAAGTATATGTAGATAATTATTATTTTTATTTTTTAAAAGTATATAAAAATAATTATTATTTATGCTAAGTATATGTAGATAATTATTATTTTATTTTTTAAAAGTATATAACAATAATTATTATTCATGCCAAGTCGTTGTCGATAATTATTATTTTATTTTTTAAAAGTATATAACAATAATTATTATTTATGCCAAGTATATGTAGATAATTATTATTTTATTTTTTAAAAGTATATAACAATAATTATTATTTATGCCAAGTATATGTAGATAATTATTATTTTATTTTTTTATAAGTATATAAAATAATTATTATTTATGCCAAGTATATGTAGATAATTATTTTTTATTTTTTTATAAGTATATAAAAATAATTATTATTTATGCCAAGTATATGTAGATAATTATTATTTTACTTTTTAAAAAGTATATAAAATAATTATTATTTATGCCAAGTATATGTAGATAATTATTATTTTATGTTTTAAAAGTATATAAAATAATTATTATTTATGCCAAGTATATGTAGATAATTATTTTTTATTTTTTTATAAGTATATAAAAATAATTATTATTTATGCCAAGTATATGTAGATAATTATTATTTTACTTTTTTAAAAGTATATAAAATAATTATTATTTATGCCAAGTATATGAAGATAATTATTATTTTATGTTTTAAAAGTATATAACAATAATTATTATTTATGCCAAGTCTTCGTCGATAATTATTATTTTATTTTTTAAAAGTATATAACAATAATTATTATTTATGCTAAGTATATGTAGATAATTATTATTTTATTTTTTAAAAGTATAAAAAAATAATTATTATTTATGCCAAGTATATGTAGATAATTATTATTTTATTTTTTAAAAGTATATAAAAATAATTATTATTTATGCTAAGTATATGTAGATAATTATTATTTTATGTTTTTAAAAGTATATAAAAATAATTATTATTTATGCCAAGTATATGTAGATAATTATTGTTTTATGTTTTAAAAGTATATAAAATAATTATTATTTATTCCAAGTATATGTAGATAATTATTATTTTATTTTTTAAAGTATATAAAATAATTATTATTCATGCCAAGTATATGTAGATAATTATTGTTTTATGTTTTTAAAGTATATAAAATAATTATTATTCATGCCAAGTATATGTAGATAATTATTGTTTTATGTTTTTAAAAGTATATAAAAATAATTATTATTTATGCCAAGTCTTTGTCGATAATTATTATTTTATTTTTTAAAAGTATATAACAATAATTATTATTTTTGCCAAGTATATGTAGATAATTATTATTTTATTTTTTAAAAACATATAAAAATAATTATTATTTATTTCAAGTATATGTAGATAATTATTATTTTATTTTTTAAAAGTATATAAAATAATTATTATTTATGCCAAGTATATGAAGATAATTATTATTTTATGTTTTAAAAGTATATAAAAATAATTATTATTTATGCCAAGTATATGTAGATAATTATTATTTTATGTTTTTAAAAGTATATAAAAATTATTATTATTTATGCTAAGTATATGTAGATAATTATTATTTTATGTTTTAAAAGTATATAACAATAATTATTATTTATGCCAAGTCTTTGTCGATAATTATTATTTTATTTTTTAAAAGTATATAACAATAATTATTATTTATGCCAAGTATATGTAGATAATTATTATTTTATTTTTTAAAAGTATATAAAATAATTATTATTTATGCCAAGTATATGAAGATAATTATTATTTTATGTTTTAAAAGTATATAAAAATAATTATTATTTATGCCAAGTATATGTAGATAATTATTATTTTATGTTTTTAAAAGTATACAAAAATAATTATTATTTATGCCAAGTATATGTAGATAATTATTATTTTATTTTTTAAAAGTATATAAAATAATTATTATTTATGCCAAGTATATGTAGATAATTATTTTATGTTTTAAAAGTATATAAAATAATTATTATTTATGCCAAGTATATGAAGATAATCATTATTTTGTATTTTAAAAGTATATAAAATAATTATTATTTATGCTAAGTATATGTAGATAATTATTATTTTACTTTTTTAAAAGTATATAAAAATAATTATCATTTTGCTTATGTAATGTTTTTTAAATATGACTTTATTTATTCATTCTAAGAACATATAAATTACATTTATTTTAATTATTTAAAGGACATTTTAGTAACAATTATATTACTTTTTTATAGTTTATATTAATAATAATTATGTTATTTATTTTAAGTATATTTAAATTTTAATTATTTTACTTTTTTAAAGAAAATATATATAATATAACTTTTTTTAAAGTATGCGAAAATTACAATAATTGAATTTATTTTAAGTATATTTGAATAATAATAATTTTACTTCTTTAAAGAAAATATATATATTAATTCTTTTTTAGTAGTATGCGAAAATCACAATAATTTAATTTATTTAAATTATATTTAAATAATAAAATAATAAATATTATATTTGTTCAATGTATATCTAAACATTAATTATTTTATTTGAGAAGAAAAATGAAATATTTGTTAAATCTTTTTTGAACTTTACAGTTTAATCTTGCATTATTTATTGATTATTTTTTTAGTAGGAAGTCAGTACTTATCAAGGCCTAGAAGCCACAGGAGGTATATTTGTCTCCATTTTTATCAAAATAGCTGATGAGATTCCAAAATACTTATATCTATTTCCAATGATATATTGTGTCTCTGTGTCTGTGTCTATGTGTTGTATATTGATTTTATATTGGGGGAGATGATATATTAAAACGTGTCATTTGTTATCTAGTGGATGTAAGATATTGTTCTTTTAACAGACAGATAATAAATGTATAAATCGTATGTATGTTGTTTAGCCAGGGGACATGATATTGACATGTAAACCGAGTCATGTTGTATCAGACTTATCACACGGGATATTTTTACAGTTCATATGTAAGAAGAATAATATATGTTTCATACCTTTTTCTTGAAGAGTTCTTTTAACTTCCTGCTGCTCTGTGACGATCAGCACCATATAATTGAGACATCTGTTCTTAGTTGTGAAACCATTAAAACAACTCTTTATATTTTTATAATATAAATTTATTACAGTTGTCTCAATTGGTTTTCACAGGATCTGCAGTTTCTACATTTTCTGTTCTTACAGCCCGCTCCTATCTGTTTGTCCACCCTTGTCTAGACGTCTGTCTGCTCTGGTGGTCAATCCTCAACTCTCTGAATCTCTCCAAAACTAACTACATCACGTGTTCTCTTAAGTCACCTAATTACGTGTCTCATACCAATCTAATCCACCTAGTTATTTGTTTATCCAAAAACCCCAAAATAATGTTTACATATATTTTCTATTTTCACATTCTTTTTGCGATTCACACGTCAGTCATTTCTTTCGAAATTTAATTGTTTATTCTTCTAATCATAATAACTGATCCACCGACCATCCGTCGCTCAAATCAATTAACAAGAATACAATAACAATAATAATAATGTTTTGACCCTTGAACCCGCTTGCCACAGTTAACAGATACTACGCTATGATCACAACCTAAAGGGTCATAACATTACATATGTGTTGTGGTGGAAATCACTTATTTGCATATGCGAATAACATAACACTATAAATGGCAAGCCTAGGTTGGCCTTGGTGTGTCTTACTCAAATGCCACCAGAAGTGACGCCGAAGAGCGTACATGTCCTCCCACCAAGACTCTCTGACTCGACACAGTCATTTGTACATATTGTAAATATACCTTTTCTTTAATACACTTATTATTGCGTTATCTTGTTGTTTGCGTCTTCATTGTATTTCCTTACTAATTATTGTTCAACCTTGCAACCACAACAATATGTATCTGTGAGTTTGTTCCTAATGTACTAGAAAATAACCAGGATGGTTTTGACGAAATTTCACACGAAGGTACTTTATGTACCTGGCAATACTCTTAGGTTTTCTGTCAAAATGTCTCCGATAAATATAAATAAATAAATCGAAATATTTTGATGAAAAAAGGAACGGGTGATTTTAGCAAAAGTTAACACCTTACACAACCTAACATTACATTGATAATTTTTATTATCACACAAGCAGCAAAGCCAAGCATATGTAATCCACAGTAGGTTCTTTGATGTGACAGAGACGCGTTAGTAATTAATGTTTCTGTTTAGAGCACGATTGAAGCATGATACTTGACTTTACATTTTACACTTTAATATGACTTAGTCCACAATTGCAATGTAGACTACAATGTATTTTGCACTAAATCACGGCGGGGAAACGTGTGAAGCTTACTCCCAGTGTTGGAGATGGGTCCCTAACTAGAGCAGTCAATCAATCGATTTGATTGAAAAATGGGCGATTTCACCGATTTTGATGGCAATTATAATATGAGCGTGTGAAATGTTTGTTGATCATCATTCAATCCCGGGCAACATCGATCCTCCATGCTAGTTTAAAATAAATGAAACTTTACAGACGTGGGTCGACTAAATGTGTTATTTGTACGCATATATATATATATATATATATATATATATATATATATATATATATATACGCATATATTGTACGCATATATATATATATTGTACGCATATATTTATATACACATATATTGTACGCATATATATATTGTACGCATATATATAATATATAGTGTACGCATATATATATATATATATATATATATATATATATATATATATATATGCGTACAAATAACACGTGTTATTTGTACGCACAAGAACCCAAGTTTAGCCAAATGGGCAAACTTGAGTCCTTGTACCGGAAAAATATCCAGTAAATAAAACATTGTTTAGTAAATCGTTATTTTTTTTGCATTTTGTTTTTTGCATTTCCATACACCAAGCATGGATATAAATATCACTAAAACATCCGCTAGATCATAAGCTTCATTTCGGTACCTTACTTGCCTGGGTGGGTTGCCTGTAGGCTGAGATAAACTGCGTCTGACGGTAGCTCGAACTGCAACGATATCTGTTTTTGTTTCAATTCTAGCTAATGCTCCAAAGTCATATTTTGTTTATTTTGTACTTTGAAATCAGTACTATATATTGGGTACAATATAATCTTCTATATATACATCTCACTTGTCTATTTAACGTATGTATGTATGTCTGTGTGTTTGTATGTCTGCCTAAATCTTTCGACAGAAGAAGCGACGAATTTTCACGAGATTGGTATCGTTTTGAAGCTCGACCCTTCGGACGACAAATATCGAAAAATTGACAAAAAGCATTAATTCCTTCACGCTCAACTGGACACTTTCTACAAGGAAGGATCGCTTTTTTCGCCGATTTTTTTCGAAAGTCATCCCCCTTTTCGAATGACTAGCCTTAATTTAAAACTTCGTCACTTCCAGTTTGGCGATAGACGAAACGGCAAAGACACCACGTTTTTTTTTTCACTTTCTTTTCCTCCTTCGCGGTGCGGGTTCGAACCTGCCTGCCTGCCTACTACCCCTTTTTTATGCTCACCACACACTTCCAAAAATCCGGGCAACGCCGGACAACTAGGCTAGTATATACTAATCTGTAATTGACTCTATAATACTTTAATACGAAATCTGCAATGAATAAAATATCATTTTTAAGCGTATTTTACAACCGGACAACGCCAGGCGTCCTGCTAGAAAATACATAAAAATAAATAAACTAAACAAACAAACACGGGCAACTAATGAAACTGCATTGCTTGACAAACAATTCGTTTTTTCCTTTGGTTTCGGAAAACTTTGGGACAGACACGAATGAGCGATCAAGCATGTTAGGCAGCGCCAGGCCAGAAGAGGATACGGCGCGTGATTTCCTTAGCTAAGATCTCTCTTCCGTCTATCTAAGTTCAACGAGTATCCCCTCCTCAAAACGACCTTCTTACCAATTAACTCCCAATTAGCGGCCGCTAAATTACAGGCCAGAAACACGATCTTAATTGGCAAAGAATAGTTGGCTAATTCGCTCGCCTTAGATTTGAATTATTGCTTTTTATTTCGGTGGTTTCATTTGATTTAATTCATTCGTTAATATTTTTTGTTGTTGTTTTTTTTTACCGCTCTTAAGCGATAAATTTCCAGGGTTTAATATAACCTTTGGACGTTTTTGTTTGTCTCTTGTTTTCAGCTAAACTCTTGATTATGTTGTCGGCAGACGAATAAAGTAAACGGAAGCAAATAGTTCAAACAAAAATGGCCGCCGGTTATCATTCCAGATTACAACCTGATTATTTTCTTTTAATAAAGAATTCTAATTTATGTTGATATTGCTATTTGTTTTACGTATAAAACAAAGAAATAACAAACACGAAGAAATAGGAACAACGATCGGCCAAGTTTTCGCTAATGAAGTTACAATAATAAAAATGAAATTGTTCCTCCACCTCAGATATTTACATTGTTTTTCACTCGAACGGTCTCCTTCTCTTATTTCCTTCGAACTAGCTATTCATAATTTATAATCGGATACGTTTATGACATATATATATATATATATATATATATATATATATATATATATATATATATATATATATACAGGGTGACCCCAAAAAACGGACCCTAGCTCTGAGCTCTGATTAGGCCCCGTTTCTTAGTGTTTTGTCCGAATGAAATAACTAGTTTATTATATTCAAAACATCCCATCAAAAAGACTAGGGTCTTTGGCTTTTTTTTTCCGTTCTACATCATATGTTGGAGATGGCCTCCATTTGTTACATGATAAGGGCTGTCCCCTGTTCATGTAAGTATAAAAATAGAGAGATTAGTTAAAATGAAAATAAGAGAAAGCAGAAATCGAACCCTGGACATAAGTTTTAAAGAACAATAGGTTTAAATGGAATGTCCAGTAAATTGTTAATTCGGATGAAATAAATAATAAATAAACTATTCAATTGTTAAAAGAATGTGGATAATAAAATATGGATTAAATAAATTAGATATGTAGGTTGAATTCCTTTGTGGAAACAACACAAGAAAAAATAGGTTATTGGGAAATCAATGTCGGAAACGTGCAAAGTCGCGCATGTTGAAACACGTGAATTTTGCTCACGTGGCCGGGATGCATGGATTTCTCAGTATAGGAAGTGAGAGTTAGTTGGTCGGAGAGACAGTCAGGAGAGACGGTCAATGAGAAAACTCAGAGACAGGCGGACATCTGAAGCGAGACGTCACTTCAGAAACTAAAATGTGAAACTTTGAATTCTTAATGAGGAAATCACGACCGGTCGTAAGGAAATAAAATTCATCATGTGTTTTGTGATAAAGCTCATCTTTGTGTTTGTGATTTCTACAAAAAGGTAAAGTGTATTGTTATTATATGTCTGTGTTATAAAATGTCATTACATACACGTCTCGACATCTCATATCCACAATGTGAATCTACATCATATCTACACTAAGACTGTCTGAACACTATCTCATCATTTTAAGAGCTTTCTCCTTCTTCCATCAGCAAGATCTAAGAAAGAACATTCATCTATCTAAGTCTCTTCCAACATATCTCTCTAAGTCTCTCTTACAATAAAATCTCTATCTCTCTCTCTAAGATACAACATCATATGTAATAAGACAAGAACTCTCACTAAGACTCTTTAATGAAACCCCTATATAACACATTTAGCTTCTTTTTTTTTTTGGTTACCTGTATATATATATATATATATATATATATATATATATATATATATATATGAAAATATATATGGCAATTAAGCTACACAGAATAGTCCGCGTTTTATTTAGACATAAGCCTGACGAATTCTCACGAGAATGAAACGCGGAATAATCTGTGTAGCTTTATTCCCGTATATATTTTCATAACGTACCACCTAGCTCTACTTATGTATTGAGCACTATTGAAGTAGTTTCAGTTGCACTCACCGATAAACTGATGATATGGATCTTAGAACAACATGGCTTCGCAGATGATCAGATAAAATCGACAATAGAAAGGCACCCGCGCTCTAGTTAGCAGAGCACTGTGGAACTGCATGTGGCGCAGTGTTCCGTGCTTTTATACAATGCGCAACCGCAACTTCACTATGAATATACACGAATACAGAACCAGGGTGCAGGCCCCTGTAAATACAATCCTCGATGTTCAGAAATGTCTTGTAGCAAATGGGACGAATGAAGGTGCTCCTTAAGTCTGACTGATTTTTATTCGCAAGAGTTGAACTCGACTTGAAGTCGAGTACTGGAGAGTTACAACAAGGAAGAAAAACTCTTAAGTAGCAAAACCTGCAGGTGAGTAGCAACATTCAGTGCAAGAACAATTAGAACCAAAGACAAGCAATATGAACTAGCAAACAACTTCAGCATATGCAAATTTGATATACTTGGTATTGTTGACCGGAAAATTGTGTACGACGAAGACAACCCCACTCGTATACAAGAACTAGGGGACTGCACTCTTATCACAACTAAATAATAAGATCAAATAACTATGAGTGGACTGTCCTTGAAAGCACAGAACTGCAAGAGTTAGTCACGGTGCACAATAGGTATTCAGAGCTCTGTCAAGAAGATTATAGTGTTACGCAACAATATGCACATTTTATCACTGCAAATGAAGCGGTTGCAGAGGCACTGGTACCATTGAAAAAGAAGAGGAAAGCCAACGAACCAAGGATATTCCAAGCATGAAAATTTTTTTAAAAGACAACAACTGCAGACACACTGCTAACACTGGAGAAGCTCAAATGGAGCAGCTTGTGGGGGAGTAGGCGTTATTGTGAGTAAAAGTATGAAGCGGGCACTAGCAGAAATACGATTTGTTAACAAAAGAATTTTAGTCGTTACCTTTATTGGTAACCCCATGACTACAATAATTGTTTACTATGCACTGAAGGAAGTGATGATACAGGAGCACATTATGAAACTCTATCAAGTACGGCCAATGAGACACCCATACATCATGTTGTGATTGAGTGTGGAGATTTCAATGCACACCTTGGGTCAGATGAGGTGCGTCACACTTATCACAATATAACAAATAAAAATGGTAAGCTATTACTGGAATGCAATCTTCACATTACAAATACCATGTTAGAAAAGCAGAAAGGGAAGTTATGGACATCCATATCTGATATGAATGGAAGTAAGTCACAGATTGACTATATCCTGATTAACAAGAAATAGAAGAATTCAGTGCACGATTGTGAAGCCTACGGCAGTTTCAGCAGCTTGGATAGGGACCACCGACCGGTTACCGTAAACATACGACTCAGTCTTCGAATGTGTAAATGTCCATCAAGGAAAAATAACTATGAGTGGGCTGCCCTTCAAAGCACAGAACAGCAACGGTTGCACGCAGTCACGGTGCACAATAGGTATTCAGAGCTCTGTCAAGAAGATTATAGTGTTACGTAACAATAAGCACATTTTATCACTGCAAATGAAGCGGTTGCAGGTGCACTGGTACCATTGAAAAAGAAGAGGAAAGCAAACGAACCAGGGATATTCCAAGCATGAAGCGAACTTTTATTGACTATGGTAACATTTATTTCTTGTATATTTATTTTTTCGGGTAGTCGTTTGTTGTCTTTTCTGCTAAACACTCTTACTAAATAATATCGACGAAATATCGAAAAGCAAAGAAACAAAAACAGTTTTGAAAAATAACGAAGCTTTACTATAGTAAAATAATTCGAAACAGCAAAATGGGATATTAAAAAAGTAAACATGTAATTACTTTAGTTTTTTAAAGCAAAGAATCGATATAAATATGAATAAGAAGAAAATGGCGCCCTTTTCAAGCAGAACAGCTTCGCTTCAGTTTAACAGTATTGAACGGTGTACTATTGCGCTGTCGGATTCAGGATTGTACTATTGTAATATAAAGAACTTACAGAAAGGGTTGTAATCAACTGAATTCCTTCTAGTACACTTATAAAAAAAGCTTAAACAGATATATAAATAAAAATAAAAAGGTTATGTAAATGTTTTTTTAAAATGACACGTAATCACGTGAGCAGGATTTTTTCCTTCTTTTGACACGATAACAAGTAACGTTCTTATTTTTTTATTATGTATCTATTTATCTATTTTCTAAAGAGTGCCACGTGCAAGTGGAGACGAAAAAAAACAGAGTTATGCAAAATTTGTGTCGAGAATTGTCTAAAGTTTCGACTTTTTTTTTTTTTTGCTTTCACTTTAATAAGAACGTGAATTCATGAGGTGAATTTATTCGACACAATATGATTCAACTCCAAAAAATAAATAAACGCAAACGTGAGTTAAGATTAAAGTTAATGTGTTATTGTGGACCCCCACCCTTTTTTAAAAAACCTTGTTAAACTTTGTGACATATTTACATTCTATAGAGGTCAGGCGCGAACGGACACACCATAATTTTATTATACCGTATTTTTTCAAACTGAAACATAATTATCAAAGTATACTTACGCAAATAGATATGAAAAGTCTTTGTTAAAGTTTGTGCCATATTTCCATGGAGTACAGACGCGAACGCAGACCCCACAATTTTATTATATCATCCCTATTTAAGTTGAAACATACTTATCAAAGTAGTCTTATGTACATCTATATCAAAAACACTTATAAACGTTTTTTTTTTTCATTTTTCTATTTTCATACTTTGGGGGCCAGGCGCGATCGCAGATCCCACAATTTTAATGAACCACCGTTCTGCCAGATCAAACATACCCATTCCTGAGCCTCGATACATGTTCTATCATTATATGTAATCAGTTTTTTAAAATAGTCAACCATATAGGAGCCTATTCATGACCAGACACGCACACACACACACACACACACACACACACACAGTCGTTCAGCTTTATATATATATATATATATATATATATATATATATATATATATATATGATATTTTTGTGTCAGGTCATGTCATATGCTACTGGTACCATGTAACCCAGTACTACCTGTCTCATGGTCGGGTCATCGGCGACTAAACTGGTTCCCCCACCAGACTTGTTTGGTGAGGAGGGCAGCTAGTCTCCCTGAAGGATTAAAAACAAGACCTTCCAAAGGGCGAATGAACTCTTTTTCTGGGTCAACGGCCAACTAGCACCGTATATATTTGGGTGTGTGTATATGTGTATTGGGGTGGAGAGGGCTCCCGTAAGCCGTGGTGAAGGCAACCTTTCTAGGAGAAGCAAATCTCTGATTTAAAAAAACCATAAAGCGGAAGACCATTACCCGCATTAAGCTGGTCTGCAGTTTAATTTGTTGCTGGCTATCTTGCTCTTGCTTGTTACTGGATCTCACCATTTTGAACCGGGAGAGAGACTTAGCTGTCGTACAAAGCTAAGACTCTGTAACATCATATTTGTTTAGATACTCCCTCAGGCATTTGGGCTCGTGGATTTTAAATGTCTGAGGGTGTGGCACTCGTCTGACAAGGCGTTGCAATCATCATATATATATATATATATATATATATATTGTTGTATATATATATATATATATATATATATATATATATATATATATATATATAACTTAAGTAATAAAAGTTGTTCTTATTTTCTGGCAAGGCCTTGCATATCATTGAAAAACGGCACAATACAAAGCAATCAAAGATTCGATCCTTGTGCAATATAAGTCAACTGATGACTACTAGTTAATAACAAATGTCCGTTGATTGATTTATATATGATGATTGTTACTTCTTCACAGAAATCTAAGTTAAGTGTCTGTGCGCACGTAGGTGTCTTTTGAATCCAGCTTTAGTCCTACATGAAAGTACATACCTGTGACATAAACATTTCCTTATTGTAAAAGTGATCGCATGATAATTTTTCTTATCATTTTGTTTAAGCCGGGGATGGGGCATCCTACCAGATGCCAAACATACACCTGCTATTTTAGACACTCCAACCGAGAGATCTTTTTAAGATTCTAACCGTCCCTTTAAGTGCAATTGTTTGAATCTCCTTTGCACTTGGTTTACCTGGTATATTTGTAAGATAGTTTGTAAAATTCTTTTTCATGAGTCCGGTTGCTCCTATAATTACCGGAATGATAGAGATCTTCTTAAGGTTCCAGTTTCTTTTCATATCATACATAAGACCCTGGTATTTGGTAATATTTTCCCTCTCAGCTCTGTTTAATCCAGCATCATTCGGGACACTAACTTCCACCAAGGTTGCTTCCTTCTCCTTCTTGTCCCATATTACAATGTCGGGTTTTATAGCTCCGTTTTCTAGGTATGTGGCTGTAGGGATTGCATAGTCATAGTGGATGGTATATGACTTGTTTCCGACTGTTCTTTCGGGTATATGTTCCCATGACTTCTTGCTGCATTATGAATTCTCGAATGTCATGCCAGGCCACTTTTAGATTAGACCACAAAATACTTAACATTCCTCTTTCTTGTAACATTCTATGTTAGCATTCCCGATACATTTATACCATAAATGTTTTATCTTTAAAATACCTAATTTATCTTGATACATATTTTCTAACATTCTATTTTCCAAACATCAACAACAATCATAATCACTGTTCAGTTTACTTGGCTTTGCCCTGGCTATGCCCTATATAACGCTATAACTCGGAAACCAAACACGGCACAGTACCACTTTGATGTAAGAGCTACTAGGATCACAAGTCACGTGGACGAGATGACTAAACTGTTTCTTTTTTTTTTCACTCCTTTTCGTCTTAGCGTTACTGGGGCTAATTTTTTTTCTTTGTTTTTTTTTGTACTCACTTTAATGACTTTTTATAGGGTCTTTGATTGCTCAATGCCCATTTTTTTTGGATGTGCTAGAAAAGTCTCCTCATAAGACTGTTGTTCCTGTTGTAATTTTTCTGAACATTATATTTTCGTCCTTCTTCCTTAAACCATGTTTTAAGACAACAAGATCTACACGCTGCTCTTCAAAAATTTTACAACTTTCTCTGGTTGTTTTTCTCCACAGTGATTGATCTTTAACTTAGGAATTCCATCTTAAGTATTTTCTTGTTTTTCTTAAACCTTTTTCTTGGTTCATGTTGTGGTCTTTTACACCTATCTATCTCGCCATAAAACACTTGTTTAGGGAGTCTTTTTTCCTCCATCCGTACCAAGTGTCTAGTCCAGGTTCCATTAGTAAATATTAACACATATATAAAAAACTCAAACCAAGGAGGAAGTAAAACTTGTCAGAAAGAAAAGAACTCAAAGTTGTAAATTAAAATTACAAGAAAATTTATTGTTCGACAGAATACTAAAAAAAATCAATTTTCAAGAAATCCTTATTTCGTAGTTTCAAAAAATGCTATTCTTCTCTTCAGAGAAAAGAAAAATATTAGCAAATTATTAATATAGCTGAGCTAAAAATTTGCTGGTTATTGCATTAAATGAAACAGTATTTTATGATGGTTCGTCATAAAATGCAAAAAAAAAAAAATAAATAAATAAAAATATGTATATGTATATTTCTAGAAAAGACCCGCTAGCTGCTATATCAAAATTTTGGTCGCTAGTTTGAAAACGACATTTCCAGATTTAGCGGGAAAACTGCAAAATTGCCAACACTGATTATTTCCCTTTGCCGGTGTAACGAAATTATTCCCCTGTAAAAATTAATCTTTTCATCTAGAAGAGAGAAAGAGTATTTTTAAAGTCGAAATTTTTAGATTTTCGATACTGATCGGATAAATATTTGTAGAAAACATATCTGAGAATACTGCTAGATATATAAATTACCTTTGTGTGAAACTGGTACGAGATAACCTCAGCCGTTTTGGAACCCATGAGGAAGGAACTCACACGCACAAATTCACTTTTATATTATACTAGTAGGCAGACCCGATGTTTCCCAGTATTGAATGATGATCAACGAATATTTCATACTACTATATTTTTATTGTCATCGAAATCCGTGAAATCGTGTGGGAGGAAGCTTCACGTGCCTCCATGACTTAGTCCAAAATATATGTTATTCTACATTGCACTCTTGAAAACCTACTGTTTCTTTTATAAAATTATTTTGTATAAACTTCTTTCCAGTCAACGAAAAAAAAAACATTAGACATTTTCGTGCAGAGTTTAAACCTACCGAGCACGTCCTGCAAAAAAAAAAAAAAAAGAAAGAAAAATAGAAAGCTTTTGAAAACAACTTAAGAAATTCATATGCGAATTTGAACCTACAAACCACGCCATGCAAAAAAATAAAAATAAAAATAAAAAAATAAAAAATACGCCATCAACCTACCCACAGTAGAATTTAAACGGCCCGTTGTTCTATCATCGTTGCTAAGCGACGACATGGAAAAATGGCTTTACCGATGATAGATAAATTAAAATAACGGTTTAGATTCTCGATTATCGGTAATTATCGAGGGTATTCCGAGACAAAATTAAGATCACTCCCAGACTTATACACTAAAGTTCTGTAAATTTTAAAGAAAATCTATTTAGCCGTTTCGGAGTCTATAAGTAACGAACTCTCACATACAGACAAAATTGCATTTATATAATAACAATCCTAAACAAGTACATTCAAACACAAAACCAAAAATATTAAAACATATCTACTTAACATCTTTTATTTAAGATTAAATCAGTATTCACTAAAGATATCAATTTTACACACATTCGGCTGTTTACAAGATAAAATTATTTTCACGCTAGAAAATCCTGATGCATGGTTTAACCCGACTATTGCTACCGGGCTATGATAAAAAACACAAGTTACTGTGCTCAGCGGAGTTGCGTCAGTATTAACATTAAATAGACTGTGAATAGTGTGAACGTTCAAAAACGCGATTATTCTACCCGGATCTTTGCTTAAATTAATATTAGTCTTTCATTCATCAAACTAGTTGATAGTCATAATTGCGATGCGGGTGAATCTGTATAATTACAAAGACTCGAGACAAATAATGTATTGAAAAAGAAGGACAAGGAGGAGGATGGAGAGAAGGAGAAAGAAGATTGTCAGTCCAAGAAGACCAATCATCAATGCTTTGTTATTGTCAGTCTTTTCCTTTCAGTAATGTTATAGTTGTCCCACGGAGAACTTCGTAAACAATCTGCTAACAACAGAGTAATCGTTCGTGAGCAATGAATGAAAATGATCATATAAAGGTGATAGAATGGGGCGTTAGGGTTAGGGTTGACATTGATTAAGATATCTATTTTGCATTGTAAGTGGTATCGAATCTATCATTTACCATTACAAATTATTTGTATTAATACTTTATTCTATGTCTTCAGTTCGATATTATTCCATTTTTAATATTTACCAGCTACACCCTCCAATATATTTGATGACCAAACACGTAAAATGATGTCGTGAATTGTTTCTATATCCAAATTAAGTTCATTAGTGTGTACGTATTTTACTACTTAAAAAAAACACACAAACAAAAAATAAAGAAAGAACGATTAAAAACAACACCGCTAGTTCGAAATGATATTTATTCTCTTAAACATTATTTCTTTTGATGCCGACACCATATTTTAATATTTACTAGTTACACCCCCCCCCAAAATATATGATAACAAAAAACAGGTAAACTGATGTCGTGTATTGTGTCTATATCCAAAATAAGTTCATTATGTCTACAGCTCGATATTATTCCATTTTTAATATTTACCAGGTACAACCCCCAAATATATTTGATGATAAAACACGTAAAATAGTGTCGTGTATTGTGTCTATATCCAAATTAAGTTCATTATGTCTACAGCTCGATATTATTCCATTTTTAATATTTACAATTTACACCCCCCAAATATATTTAATGACCAAAACACGTAAAATAATGTCGTGAATTGTTTCTATATCCAAATTAAGTCCATTATGTCAACAGCTCGATATTATTCCATTTTTAATATTTACAAGTTACACCCCCCAAATATATTTAATGACCAAAACACGTAAAATAATGTGGTGAATTGTTTCTATATCCAAATTAAGTCCATTATGTCTACAGCTTGATATTATTCCATTTTTAATATTTACAAGTTACACCCCCTCAAATATATTTAATGACCAAAACACATAAAATATTGTCGTGAATTGTTTCTATATCCAAATTAAGTTCATTAGTGTGTACGTATTTTATAACTAAAAAAAACACACACAAACAAAAAAATAAAGAAAGAACGATTAAAAACAACACCGCTAGTTCGAAATGATATTTATTCTCCCAAACATTATTTCGTTTGATGCCGACACCATATTTTAATATTTACCAGTTACAAAACCCCCCAAATATATTTGATAACCAAAACACGTAAAATGATGTCGTGTATTGTGTCTATATCCAAAATAAGTCCATTATGTCTACAGCTCGATATTATTCCATTTTTAATATTTACCAGTTACACCCCCGCCAAATATATTTAATGACCAAAAACACATAAAATAATGTCGTAAATTGTTTCTATATCCAAATTAAGTTCATTAGTGTGTACGTATTTTACAACTTCCAAAAAAAAATTTAAAAAATAAAAAATAAATAAATAAGGAACGATTAAAAACAACATCGCTAGTTCGAAATGATATGTATTCTCCCAAATATTATTTCTTTTGATGCCGACACCATATTTTAATATTTACCAGTTACAAAACCCCCCAAATATATTTGATAACCAAAACACGTAAAATAATGTCGTGAATTGTTTCTATATCCGAATTAAATCCATTAGTGTGTAGTATTTTACAACTTCAAAAAAAAAAAAATAACAAAAAAACAAAAACAAAAAACAAAAAACAAGGAACAATTAAAAACAACATCCAAGTTCGGTTTTCTTGAATCTATATGATGTTCCTCGCTATATATTTTAGCTCCGTTTCAATTTCTGTACCGCCGCTTATCATTTGTAGCCTATGTTTATTAGTTTCTATATTCAAGGGTTTCCCCTAATATGCAATCCGTTTTATCATCTCAGTATTCCCCTGATCCTAATCTCTCACATTCTTTTTTCGAAGTTTTTTCTGGATCCTTCCTAGTGTTGTATATCTGTGAAATGTGTGCGTGGGAGGGGCGGGTGTATATACATTCAATAAACAGTTCAACAAACAGGACAGATTTTTATGGAGACGATTCAAATCTTTTCTGGGGGCACGTACCTTGTTTCAGTGGATCCCTTTTTAGTTCTGTAACGCTGCAAAAAGATTTCCGCCAAAGAACATCAAACCATATTTATATAACATGTATTACATGCTTCCTTGGTGTCTACATCTTGCTATATTGTTCACCTCTAGTGCTCCTACGTACGTGTGATTACGTCTAGTGTTTATATACACTCCAGCTTGTATATCTGTGATCTTAATATCTCCGTATAGGCGGGTGTATATAAATTCAATAGACGTTCACCAAACGTGGTCAATAATGTACAAGGAGAGTTCTCTTTAGAAAAGGGGTGGATAACATCTTTCCGTGAAAATACATCAAGCCAAAAGGGAAACGTACCTTCTGGCGTCGGGTGATCTTGACTGAGGGTCTGTCAAAGCTGCAACGAAAATTTCTTTCACCCGAGAGACGACAATCGACACTTGGGTTATATCTTATGCAATTTTATTTCCTGGTGTTCCCCCATATTGGACTTGCACACTTCCCTGATTTCTACATCTTATATTGTTCACCGTGAACCTCAGCCTTTAGACCCCCGTTCCCTATTAAACACGACCTCTCTCTCTCTCTGACTCTACTTCTCTCTCACTGATTAACATGTATATATCAAACTGTCCCTTTCTTTGTTCAACTCTCTGATTTCAGAGGTCAAACTTAATTCAAGGTTTGTTTACTTATTTGCATTTAAAACTAGCGTCCATAACCCTAACCCCAAATCCCATACGACTCAAACTAATTGTTTTATTTTCTAGCATTTCTTTTTGTTATTGAAACATTTTCTCTGATTTAATTTATTGCGGACTATTATTCTCATCTTTCTTAGGTGTTGTTTCACGACGTTTCGGCCAACTATTCCTCTGGCCTTCGTCAGGTGGTTCCAGGTGAGAATTGTCTGAAGATAGCGGTTTCAATCCTACCCAACACCGGCCAGAGGCTTACTTGGCCAAAAACGTGGTGAGACGACAACAACTACGGTAGGAAGTAATTGCAGTGAATGTATTCAGGAAATTCAGAGTTCCTATCCCGTCGCGGTTACCACCTGACGAAGGCCAGAGGAATAGTTGGCCGAAACGTCGTGAAACAACATATAAGAAAGATGAGAATAATAGTCCGCAGTAAATAAATAAATTAATACAAATAATACTCATCTGAATAATGAATTGCAATTAAAGTAATATATATTGTCTCTGAATGTTTTCTATTTCATAACATCTACTTCTCCATACAACAACAGCAACAGCAATACTACTACTACTACTACTACTACTACTACTACTAATAATAATAATATTACTTAGGTGACTTGACGATGCTGTAAGTGCTAATATACGGGGTGAGTCACGGAAAGCGGATGTTTTAAGAACGCCTCTTGCCCTCCTTGAGTAAGGGATATGGATTGAGGAAGGTACTCTTTAAACCTGCTTAAGATGCCGTTTACTTTGTTGTTATTTTTTTTTTATCTTTTACGTTAAATTTTGTTTTAGTTATTGTTTTAGAATTGCTTTTCTTTTCAGTTCATTGCCCTCACGCTATCGTGGAGTCGTGAACATCGTGTTTGCTTTTATCTTTCATGAAGCCCTCTGGCCAGTTACATGTATTTGATTTGCTTCCCCGTCTCCTTGATACTCACCCTATAGCATTTTGTGACGTCCGTTTTTAATTACTGCAGTCGGTTTGTGCTTGTAGGATTTGTCTGTGTGTGTGACCTCTGAACCCGTCCAAGTCACAATGGTCGTGATTGTCTTCTTTCCTAGAGTTGTCTACAGGATTTTTCGCGCCATATGCCTCGTCTACTGGGTTAGTATGCCGGTTTCAGCTGAAAATAATTAGCTTCTCATGCAAGCAAAGGAAGACAAGCTCGGATATCTCTATTCTACGCATTTAATTCAAACGAAATTTACAGTGTGATATATATTTATATTCAATTGTTCAGTTTGATTTCGTACAAAACACTTTCAAGTCCCAATTAGATTTGGTCTCTCGGTAGTGACGGACAGCAGAGTGATAGGGGTGTGGCTACGATCCCTCTCTCTGCTTTCGACTCGCTCAACTTGGCTCCAACTCTACTCTGAGATTTTTGGCGCGAGCATTCACTTATATTTCGAGGGAAAGGTTGGATTGGGGTAAGTCGCCAGGCCAATCACCGGCAGGTACGTAATTTCAGGGTCTGACCCGATTCCTTACACAGTCCGGGAATCTGTGATCACAGCTTAATTCCGTTCACACTATTAGAGAGATAAACCCCGTGAACCCAGTCTGGCCTTGTACTCAGAAGCCAGACGTCCTAGAGTTGGGTTTCGCCAGGCTAAGAACGAAATTATATTTCGTTCTTACTTTCAAAATGACATCACTTGTTATTTTTCCTAACCAATAAAGAGCTTATGTCTATTTTACAAAACACAATGAATTCATAACTTAACTCTCCCCTTCAGCCAGGTTACCCGCCGCTGCCCGGACACACAATAATGCTTAACAGTTAATATCAGCATAGTTGCCCGGCCTTACTCAGTGTTTCAAGGGTCTTAATCTGCCCCCAATGGGGAGCTCTATGACTCCCAGAGGCGGTCATGCCACAGTGTTCTAAATGTAGTTGTCTGCATAATTCTTAATTATATATTTGGAGGACTATTTTGCTGCATTCACTTATTATGTTATTTATTGATTAGTCTTATTGTCCAGAATGTATTGTGTCGTGTCAATATTTGCTTTGATATGGTTGGTTCTAATTGCATTATTTTGTCCGGATTTTTTTTTTTTATTATTCACCTGTCCTTTTCGAAGCCATAATGCTAATAAACAGTGATGTTCCCTGGACTCTTCGTGTCACTAAGCTTCCCCATATTTCCACTATTCACCACTATTGATAAGGTTTGCAAATAAATGTGAGCTATTGCAACGGCCGCTTATTATTGATTTCTCATTGGCAGCGGCAATAAGTTTTTCAAGGAAACGTTGGTAAACAAAATAATAATTATTATTATTATCATTATTATTATTATATTATTATTATTATTACCATTATTATTATTATCATTATTATTGTTATTATTATTATTATTATTGTTATTATATTATTATTATTATTGTTATTATATTATTATTATTATTATTATCATTATTATTATTATTATTATTTTATGATGGCAATTATGACATGGGACAGCATATATGTCTGCATATATTATTATTCTTATTATTACTTCATTATTATTATTATTTACTTTTTATCACCGCATGAAGATGTGACACAAGGTCTCAAAGGTCGAGAAAGTAAAGCCAAGTCCATAAAGGAGGATCACGCGGGCCATTTATAATTGCAGTTCCGTCGATATTCCAATATACGGGTGCTTCAGACAGTAAGCAATAAAATTACTCCATTCAAAAGACGGGGGGGGGACGATCTATGTAGACCTGCTGGGACCACCAATATATATATATATATATGAGAATCCATTTGTCAAGTTGAAGTATTGTTCTTGGTAGTCCCAGGAGGTCTACATATATATATATATATATATATATATATATATATATATATATATATATATATATATATATATATAAATTACAATAAGTTTACCAAGGTAATCAAAATGGTAAACTTAAAATATATTATAGATATTAAAGAGTTAATATTTACAAGTAAAATAAACTCAGCCAGATGTAAAAGCTCAATAAAACCGAAAAGGAAATAGAGCTTATAATATGAACAAATGATTAATAAAATATGTTAAAATACATCTTGAAAAAGAGTTAAAAACATATTTAATTTTAAAAAAGGAAGCACAAGATAAGTGGATAGTCCTTAATTCGCGGAGTTTCTAAGAAATACTCTCTTTCTCATCAGGGTGCAGGAATTAGCAAAATGCAGGATCGGATTTTTCATATAAAAGTATTTAATGAAACTACAAGTAAGTCACAGATCTTACTGGGTTAAAAAAGGGTGAGGTAAGGGGAACAGGAGGCAAAAGAAAAAAGATAAAAAGATTTCACATGAATGGATAGTCCGGTGAAGGGTAAAAATCCAAAAATGGTAAATCCAAAACGGTCGAATTTAAAATTTCAATCCAATGGGTAAATTCCAAATGGTCCAAAATAATCCAAAAGGCAGAGTTCCTTGGATTAAGGCCTATCCACTTATCTTGTGCTTCCTTTTTTAAAATTAAATATGTTTTTAACTCTTTTTCAAGATGTCTTTTAACATGTTTTATTAATCATTTGTTCATATATATATATATATATATATATATATATATTACTTTGCGTTTTGCTGCGATGCTGTTGTTTCTGCGTGCCTAATGTTTCCGCCATTTTGAATATCACTTTTACTTTTCGTTTTGATAAAAAGGAGTCTTCTCCCGAAATTACTAAAAGAATTTTACTATCTAAGGACTTTACACTACTCCAAACATATAACGAGCCTTGCTTGCTGATGACTGAGAAATATTCTTCATAAAAAATAAATAAATAGAATCTTGTTTACCGTCGTCCTGATAACCATCCTTTTTGTTCCTCTGAGAGTAGTCCACGATTATGAAGGGAATGATAATTTTCTTACTTTTTCGTGGTCAGCGGCCAACTAGCGCCGTGTGTATCTGTATGTATGTGTGTGTGCTGGGGTGGAGAGGGCTCCCATAAGCCGTGGTGAAGGCAACCTTTCTAGGAGAAGCAAATCTCTGATTTAAAAAAACAAATGTATGTATATGTGTGTGTATATGTGTGTTGGGGTGGAGAGGGCTCCCGTAAGCCGTGGTGAAGGCAACCTTTCTAGGAGAAGCAAATCTCTGATTTAAAAAAACAAAAAGCGGGAGACCAGTACCCGCATTAAACTGGTCTGTAGTTTAACGTGTTGCTAGCTATCTTGCTCTTGCTTGTTACTGGATCTCAACATTTTGAACCGAGAGAGAGAGAGAGAGAGAGAGACTTAGCTGTCGTACAAAGCTAAGACTCTGTAACATCATCTGTGTATAGATACTCCCTCAAGCATGTGTCTATAAAAATGGTCCTGTGGCGATGGAAAAGTTGTGACGTGCTTGAAATACTGGAAGCATGTAATAATTGATCTTAATGAGAGTCTTTAGTGTCATGCCTGCTTGAGTGTGTGAATTCACCGGTAGGACTAAAAAAAAAGTCATTTTTAGGCTCATGGACTTTAAGTGTCTGAGGGAGTGGCGCTTGTCTGACAAGACGTTGCAATCATCATATATATATATATATATATATATATATATATATATATATATATATATATAGTTTAAAGAAGCTTTGAATGAAAAAATTCAAAAATAAAAATAAAGAATGCAGTTTAAATTCCCGGGTGGAAAAAATAATAACTTTAACCTATCGCAGAATTGGCAACTACATAATCCGACTTCTAAAAATTTTATAATGATAAAAGAGAGTTCATTTATATAAGGATGGAAAAAAATGGCCTTAACTAAAATTGTTAAATAGGAATAGACTTAGCATTTGCATAAGCCGATTTAGCAAAAGTTTTCAATTTTAAAACAGAACTTAACTACATAAGGATGAAAAGAGAAAACCTTTACTAAAATTTTGTAAATAGAAAACGGGGAGCAACAGCTGCTTACCATGTAGCTGTTTCGGAGATTTAAATGTATATATATATATATATATATATATATATATATATATATATATTAAGTAATGTGATTGATAATTTAAAATTTAAAAATCCAATTATAATTAAATTAAAATAAAAAATCCGTTTCATAAGAAGGAACAACAACAAAATCAATTATCTGTACGATCGTTTCGGAAAACAGTGTTTTTATTGTGGTAGACATCAAGTTACGGACAATAATTATTACATATAGTTTTTTAATAAGCAAGGTCTAATTGTTCTAATCTCCTTTAAATTATATATATATATATATATATATATATATATATATATATATATATATATATATGTTGCCTTTTTATTTGCTTAGTTACACATGCTTACGCTACTGGAAATGAATTAACGATCCGATAATTTCGTCAGGCCTTACAGATTTGAAAATTTATTTACTTATTAAAGGCATTAACTTTCAAATCTGTAACGTCTGACGAAACTATCGGATCGTTAATTCGATTCCGATAGTGTAAACATGTGAAACTAAGCAGATAAAAACGATAATGAAAAATATATAGTGCTCTGCAGTAGTATTGAGCACAGAATTATCCATTGCTAGTAATAATGATAAAATAATCAATATTCATTGATTTTAAAATACAAGTAAAGCTAAAATCGATAGATCATCATCCACACATGTATGTTGACATTTAGAGAAAATATCTGCATATTTAACATGTGTTTAAACTGAAATCGAAAAAAAATAACAATCTTATAGTTCAATGATTAGAGATTTATAAAGAATCGGAATCTGATTCGGTAATTGTATCGGGATCGGGAAAATATTGGAAACGTCACATCACTAATATATATATATATATATATATATATATATATATATATATATATATATATATATATATATATATATATATATATCAAATTTCAGTCATTCAATAAATTTAAAAATTTACGACGTGAAATGTTTGAATTTCGAATCCAAATATTTTTATTATTCTATGTAAGACAAAGAATACATTTGAAATATTATAAATCTTATCCTATAGGATTTCGATGTCTACCATCTCTTCAGAGGATAAAATATTAGCAAATAGTTATAATGGTTTACACCTTATTTGCTAAAGTCAGTGAGACATGGAAAACCACAATTAAAAGTTTTTTTTAAGTATTTAAATGTCATAGAGTCAGGGAAATTAATGAAAAGGATATAAGAATTCACATCGAAATTGCATGGTAAAATCCGAAGTGAATGTCTTTGAAAGCAGTGTGGTAAAGTGATCCAAACTGTATTTTGAGTAATCCACATCACAATGTAATGGTTCGCAGTTAGCATTTTCCTGGAGCAATTTTCTTTGTTTATATAATGAGTCCGGTAAAAAAATTGTTTATACATATAGGTCCGGTGAATCTGTTTATTAATAAACATTGAAAAATTGATATATTTAATATTTTTTTATAATTATAGAACATGGAGTGAATGTTTTTGGTAGCAGTGTGGTAAAGTGATCCAAACTGTATTTTGAATAATTTACATCATAAGGTAATTTTATTCTGAAGTATATATATATATATATATATATATATATATATATATATATATATATATATATATTTACTTTTATATATATATATATATATTTACTTTTATATATATATATATATATATATATATATATATATAATTTTTAATTTTTTATTATATACCGCTCTATTATTTTTATTATATATATCTATATATCTATTATTTTTTATTATATACCGCTCTATTAACATATCGAGCACTTTTATCGTTTTTTTTTAACCTTATTTCCTTTGAAAAGAAATATATATATATATATATATGGAATAGATGGAATAGTCATTACTAAGTGTATGGTGATATTATGCTCAATGCACATTTGAGTTAAATAAAAGGGAAAGTGCAAATTCTGGATTTTAACAGATAAGTTTGAAATAATAAAACGAATATGATCAATTGATGTGGCTGTAATTGTCAGATTGGACCGACTGCGATGTTTATGACATTTCTCCATTTTTTTTTTTTTTCATCTGATCTGATCAAATTGTTTAATTTCCCTTCGACATAATGACTGTGGGGAAAAACGAGACAGAATTACTGGAACGTCTGTAGCATCAATTTCCGACCTTCTCCCCTCTCCGTATCACCGCCACGTTGTTCCCGCTATGCGGACGACGTGGACGATCTTGATTGCACTTACCAACGGACCATGTTGACAAAACATTGTCAGACTACTCGCGATATCGCCTGCCTTAAAAAGCGGGTCTTGCACATCTAGATAGATCTAACAATAACAGGATGTTCTCGACTCGCTAACAAGAAATTACTCTCTCCTCCTAATCAATTATGGAACCAAGTCGAACATTTTTCAATTGTGCATCGGTAAGAAATTTCATCACAATCTCTATATTAATAACATTGTAAGACAGCTTCACGCGTGTCTGTATGTGTTCATTTTTGGCGACTACGCAACTTCGACAGTGAATTAATATATGTTTTTTTTATTTATTATTAATAGTTTATTTATTAAAATCATAAGAGGCTATTCTCTAAGACAGTAGTTCCTTAGTTTGGTTTATAGCCAATCCCTCTATTCTCATTCGGACTATCTTATCAGTACTGTACATTTCTATTGTATATATATATATATATATATATATATATATATATATATATATATATATATATACTCCTATAAATTCGTTTTTCAAGCGGATGTATTGATATTCACATTAAAATCCCTTTCTCTAATTATTTAAAAAAAAGAAAATACACTTTTGTTATGTATTAGGCGTGGAATTGCATTCACTAGCAAAAGATCTAGCTAATTTGCATATTCTTTTAAACATTCATCTTAATTAATTCCCTATTAGTTTTTTTCGGTTTTCTTATGGGATGATCATCTTTAGTTAACTATTACGTGTAATTATATTCATGCAGAAGTTCTACATGATTTATACTAACATAATATTTGCGTAAAAAGTTTATAGTAAACACAAAATTGTTTCCATATATATTTATGTATACGTATATATTTTTGTTTAACAAATTTTGTCTACCAAACTCCTCCTAGAGTTTTTGGTCTACAGACATGGGTTTTTGCTGGAATCTTTCGAAGGGTATGAAGCGGTTTATACCTACAATTAACCATTGCGTCAGGTTTGATACTACAGAGGACACATTTTTTAAACATGAAACGCAGAGGTAGATCTGATATAAATGTACAGGAACTATAGAGTATCGATATACTGTACAATATAGAGGAACGCCTGAGGACTTATTCCAGTTCGTTTTTATCTTAACTGATACAACTGAGTGGTCGGAAGATCCCAGTGGAGACATAACCGAAGGGGAACATAGTTCACGACAATTTGTGAGAAAAAGGTCCAGGAGACTTGCTTGCTGTCCGTTAGTATTGGCACACGGGTGGGTTCGTAAACAATCTGAGTGAGGTCATAAGCAATTGAGAAATCAGGACAGAACCTTCCTCATCATCTGTCTTGTTTGAGTTGGTTAACCATTCCCATCGCGAACATTGAAGCCTCCGCAGACGTAAATGTTAGCCGAAGGATAAGCAGTCAGGATGTCATCAATTTTCTCAGATATGTTCTTAAAGATAGTAACTCTGCTGTTGTGAGGGCGATAGAGGACAAATATAAACACAGTGGTGTGGGCGAGTGCAACCTGGAAGCACACATAGGGTAAGTTAGGGTCTTCTCTTGAGATGTACCTACCACATGGAAAGCCAGCTCTTATGCAGGCACATAATCTATACTCATGGCGATCCTGGGAGCCAGATTTTAATGTTAAGAGTATCCTTTAATTACGAATTCTTCTAGGGAAATAGTCGGCCCAATGCCAGTTTCCCTTAGGAATAATAGGTCTGGTTTAGTCCTCTGTAATTGGGTTTCAACCTCTGAAAGTTAGAAACGTAGACCCCTGACGTTGGAGAAGGGGACATGGTAGTGGGGTCATACGCTGAAAGTTGGTTCTGGATTTAATCGTGTATTTTTTTCTGAGAGCTTTTCATGAGGGAGTTTCTGGAACAGGTCGACAGATGTCGTTTCTTTTTCTCTCTTACTTTCCCTCACTGCGTCAGTTTAAAACATCACCAATTTACACGAGCACACAAAAATGACAATAATGACGTGAAAAGTGCGTAAATGTTTATATATTTACGCACGCACTCTTCGTTTTTTTTTTTAATTTGACCTTTGTTGTGGTTGCAAGGTTGAACAATAATTAGTAAGGAAATACAATGAAGACGCAAACAACAAGATAACGCAATAATAAGTGTATTAAAGAAAAAGTATATTTACAATATGTACAAATGACGGTGTCGAGTCAGAGAGTCTTGGTGGGAGGACATGTACGCTCTTCGGCGTCACTTCCGGTGGCATTTGAGTAAGACACACCAAGACCAAACCTAGGCTTGCCATTTATAGTGTTATGTTATTCGCATATGCAAATAAGTGGTTGCCACCACAACAACCTTATTATTTTTGAAAATTTTCCTACAGTAATCAATTTGGCCTTTTTATCCATTTTTTTTTCTTTTTTTTTTTTCACTAATTTCTAAATTTCTTTGGCGATTGTTTTGAATTATAACGCTCTACGACAGTGAACACCCACTTTCTGACCACTCGCGTTGGTAATGCTGTCACTAGCATTTAGAGTTTTCCTTTTGAAATTTTCGCAATTTTCTATGACACTTATCATAGATATCACGCCTAGCTTTGACACACCTTACAAACAGCAAAGGGAACATTTAACGGCTAGGGGCAGCATTTACAACAAACGTTATCATTACAAATTGATCTCCGACTATTACAGTCATTAAAAATATTTTATTCAAAATGGCGCAATGTAAGAAATTTATAAGGTATTTGCAGCTTCTCTTCCAATTTCCGTATTTTTTAAATCATGTCCGAACCCATTTTATTTCCCTTTGGTGAATTTATTGCTGCTATTTCTTCTGGTGAGTTATAGGCAAAATAGACCCACTGATTGATAAAAATAATTAAGTGATTGATTTCGTGCTATGAAACAGATGCTGTCAAGAAGTGTAAATGTCAACTGAATTAAAGGAATAAATTGTAAGATGGTCAACATTATGAAATTTAGAATATGGACTTTTGTTGTTCATTATATGTTCTATAATTACTTTGAGCTTCTTAAATAAGGATTGGTATATATAAAAAGTAAATATAAGTGAATATAGAATATTTCCACAGATATATATATATATATATATATATATATATATATATATATATATATATAAATTAAATTGTCTGTGTGCGTGTGTCTGTGTATGGACATTTTTCTACCAAACTACTCTGTCAATTTTCAGTCTACAGACGCGAGATATGGCCAGAAATTTGGCTGTCAAGGGGTCAAAGTTCAACAATTTGACCTTTGAAAATTCTACCAAACCTCTCTGCCAATTTTTTATCTAAACACTTGAAATTTTAGATGTAGGTTACTTGGACATGGATCAATCTTTTTAACTTTATTTAAGTCCAAAACAATAAATGTTAAAGGGGTCAAAATCGGGGTCAATTTACTCAGACAATTATTGGTCTAAACATTTGAAATTATACATGAAGTATATTCAAACATAGAGCAAGCTTTTTAATCGGTTTTTAGTCGAAAATTTGGCTGTCAACGGGTCAAAGTACAAAAGATTTGATCTTTGCGGGCTCTAGCAAACTATTCAGCCAATTTTAGGTCTAAATATTTTAAATGTTATCTAAAGGGTATTCAGACATGCAGCAAGCTTTGTCATCAATTTTTGGGCTAAAATTTGACTACCAAGATGTCAAAGTTGGTAGAGTTGACCTTTGCAGACTTTACTATACTCCTCCGCCAATTTTGGGTCTAAGCACCTGAAATTTTTTATGTAGGTTACCTGAACATTAGCCAAAATTTTTAATGCATATATATATATATATATATATATATATATATATATATAAATCCCCGAACCTATTTTAATGTATATACATATATATATATTAAATCCCCGAAACAGTATTTCATGGTAAACAACTGATGATCCCTTGAAAAATAAATTATTGGTACTATAGTAAATTCGAGAGCGAGTTGATGCAGTGATTGCAGGTGATTAAATAACTTACTGACTAGATGGTTTTCTAACGAATGATAAAAAATATATTTTTGTATAGTTTTAAAGGTTAAAATCTTCAAAGACTATATATATATATATATATATATATATGTGTGTGTGTGTGTGTGTGTGTGTGTGTGTATGTGTGTGTGTCTGTGTGTTTGTATGCATACATATGAAGATAAAGTTATGAACAGTACATAGAGCTCAAGCAAAGCCGGGTTGAACTGCTAGTATATATATATATGTATATAAGTGAAATTTTCTTACTAAATTACTCTGTCAATTTTCAGTCTACAGACTCGAGATTTGACATAAGGGGTAGAGACATTTGGGACAATACTTTTATTCGGTTTTCGACCAGAAATTTGACTGTCATGATGTCAAAGTTAACAGAGTTGACCGTTGCAGATTCTACTAAACTCTGCTTATTTTGTGTCTAAACACTTGAAATTTTTTATGTAGTTTATCTTGACATGACGCAAACTTTTTAGTATATATATATATATATATATATATATATATATATATATATATATATATATATATATATATATATATAGTTTTAAATATAATGGGCGGAAGTCTCTCGAGAGCTCTTTCAGCTATCATCTCATCAGGAGAAAATCGATAGAGTAAAATAATAATATTATGTCGAAAATAAAGAGTTCTAATGGGGAACTATTGAATGTGCAAAAAATTACGGGGACACTAAAATAAAGTTTATTAACGTTTAAACAACGATTAAAATAATGGCACAACGAGGGGAAAAAACGGGAGAAAAGATTCACAGTTAGCTCTCGAGAGACTTCTGCCCATTATAATTAAAACTTTATTTAAATGCTGTACCTCTAAACATTTATATATATATATATATATATATATATATATATATATATATATATATATATATATATATATACTTGTTTATTGTTATATAAACATGTTTACATCCCGCTGCTACAAACAGCCACTTGTTTCAATCAAACAACAGATATCGTCAGGCAGCGACTTGACTATTCAAATGTTCAATGAATAATGGATTTTTATTTTATTTTAGGTAGGAACTCTTTAAAAATTGGAGTTAAAAAACTTTAAAACACAGAACTTTAATTATAAGATGTAAAGAGGGAGGGGCAATCTAAAGAAAACTAAAAAAATATATAATGGAGAGAGAATGATTCGGAAGAGAAAAAAAAAAGAAAAAAAAGAAATAGAGAAAGAAAAAAAATAGAGAAAGAAAATAGAGAAGAAGAAAAATATAATATGGAGAAGGAAAAGAAAAACAGATAAGGGGTTATTATAGAGAAAACAAAGGCTAGAAGAGAAAAGAAAGAATGATGAAATATAGTTTAAGAGAGAAAGAGAGGAAGTAAGAATTAATAGGAAGGGAATCTTAAGATGTTTAGAGGATATAGAAAGGGGAAAAAATCTGCGTGTCAACTAATTTATGAACAATTATACATTTCAGTAACGAATCTTAGTACCTCAAAACATATATATATATATATATATATATATATATATATATATATATGTGTGTGTGTGTGTGTGTGTGTGTGTGTGTGTGTGTGTGTGTGTGTGTGTGTGTGTGTGTGGATACACCAGCTATTTATTCAGGGATTTACAACAGGGCCTAAAAGCATGTATACATCCCTCTTTGTATGTGAACGATGAATCCAAAATTCTAAAATCTTAATAGCGTTTCATACGATCTTGTTAACAGGTTGGAGCGAGTTTTTTTCCCTCTTATTTCCAGCTAGCAATATGGTAATAGCTTTGTAGACCTGTCTTTGTTCCGGCTTGTTATTCTTCTATTTTGGTTAACAACCGCAAGGAATCAACTGACCACCATCAACTCCACCAACATACCGTTCGTGAGGGCCGGAAAGGACCGGAAGTGTATAGTTCGATCGGGGATAAGAAAGAAACTAAAACACAATGAGAATGGCTAATAAATTGATAGAACGGTGGCATCCAGATAAAAAAGAAACTAGTAAAAAGCAAAAAGACAAAAGGGTGATGATGCCTTACGAAGCAATAACTAATCCGTCTTTTCAATGCAGGATTAAATCAATACGCTAAACCAAAGAACTCACATACAAAAACAATGGTTGCTTTTACGTTTTTTTTATTTTTTCCGAGAGAAAAAGAAAGAACATTGAAAGCTATACTATGGACACATTTAATTTAATTAATGATATCAATTAATAGCCATTAGAAAACAGACCTAAAGCCTCACCAGCAAGGTTACATGCAGTTGCCAGGGTATTTCTTATCAAAATCTATCGAATTCTATACATTATACAATTTAACGGAACATATATATATATATATATATATATATATATATATTTTACACAGTGATCACCACTTATCAAGGCTCGGAAGCCACTCAGGGATAAGGGTTATTGCAAGTACATTACGTTAGTGTGGAGATTTGATGAAGTGTTTACTTAAGGGGGCGGTTCATTAGGAATTTGTTAACGTTGGACTTGAAGACATCCAAGTTGTAGTCCGGTGGGAAGCAGGCAGACGGAACAGAGTTCCACAGGCGTGCAGTTCTAAGAAAGAAGTTTTGTTCATGGAATCCACGTTTTGATTTAGGCACAGATATAGAGTGGAGGAAATTTTTCACAGTGGATTCAGCTAGACGGGTGTTTTTCGTGAAAGATTGGCGAGGGGGGACCAGAGATTGGAGTTCAGACGAGCACCTGCAATGGAAATAACGATAAAACAAGGATAGGCTCGCAACGTCTCTTCTGTGGGAGAGAGGTTGCAGGTTAGAGAAAAGGGCATCCCCCACTTAGCCACGAAGTCTATTTTGTACTCTGTCAAGGCAGGATAGGCTGTTTTTAGCAGCTCCTGCCCAGATATGGCAACAGTATTCCACCCTTGGACGTACTTGGCTTTTATATAGATAGAGAATTGCATCATTAGTAAGATATCTTCTGGAGCGGTAGAAGGATCCCACCATCTTTCCAGCGACCTTGGCAACAGACTTGATGTACGTGTTCCATTTCAGATCAGGAGTAAAGGTCAAACCCAGAAGCTTGTCAAAACACGGGGCCTCACCCAGACGAGAGCCATCCATCACAATTGATGCCAGATGGGGACCAGAGCGTTGATGATGTAAGGATAGGAGTTCGGTTTTGGATGCATTAAAGGTAACCAGCCACATCTTCCCCCACTGAACCATGCACTCGAGATCAGAGGAGAGAGAATCAGAGAGAACTTTGACATTTACAGCCTTTGATGTGTTGCCGTAGATAGTCGTGTCATCAGCATAGATGTCAACGAATGATTTAAGTATGTGTTTAGGGAGGTCATTGATGTAGATCAGGAAGAGAGTTGGGCCCAGGATTGACCCCTAAGGGCCTCCGATTTTTTTCCATCTACCACTACTCTTATGAGCCTATCGGATAGAAATGATTTAATGATAGAGAAAACATTTCCAGTATATATATATATATATATATATATATATATATATATATATATATATATATATATATATATATATATATATATATAGTGATGATCATATTTATTGGCACGGTAAAATAAAAGTTAAATTTTGTCTAATAAATTCTAAAAAAGGGATTAAATTAAAGAAAATAACAAAGTATATTATGTATTTTTAACTGGCCTTTCCGATGCAGCAATCGGATTTTAGAAAAAATAAATAACAAAGGAACAACAAACATAATTGCAAAAAACCCTTGTTCAAAATTATTGGCACGATTTATTTAATAATCAATTGTATAGCCTTTGGCCTTGATTACCTTCCTCAGTCGCTTTTCATAGTTTACAACCAAGTTGTTGCACTCTTCAGTAGTAATTTTAGCCTACTCTTCCTGACAATAATCCTCCAATTGAATAAGATTCTTAGGCTTCCTTTGCATTACCCTCAATTTTAATGTTCTCCATAAATTTTCAATTGGATTAAGGTCTGGGCTTTGTGATGGCCACTCCAAAACATTAATATGATTGTCCTCAAGCCATTTCTTAGTCAGTTTAGCCGAATGCTTTGGGTCATTATCTTGCATGAACCACCAACGACGACCAAGTGAGAACTCTTTAGCAGAGTCTTTCAGGTTTTCATCCAATATTTTAACATAATCTTCCTTTTTTATGCTACCTGTGACCTTAACAAGTCGCCCTGGTCCAGAGGCAGCAAAGGATCCCCAAAACATCAAACTGCCTACACCGTGCTTCACTGTGGGTATGGTGTTCTTAGGCAGGAAAGCTTCGCCAGATTTTCTGTAAATATAAGACACTTTATTATGGCCAAATAACTCTATTTTCGTTTCGTCAGTCCATAGAACACGTTTCCAGAATGCAACATCTTTATCAATATGACGTTTTGCAAAGGCTAGCCTTGCTTTCAGGTGCATAGGCTTCAATAAGGGAGTCTTTCTCAGACGACATGCTTTTAAACCAGCTCTCTTCAAAACTCTACCAACTGTATGTCGAGATACATTCACTCCAGAGGTGCTCTGTTCATCAACAATCTCCCCAACAGAGATCCTTGGGTTTTGTTTTACTTGTCGAACAATTTTCCGTTCATCTCTTGGGGAAAGAATCCTTTTTTCTCCCTCTACCCTCTAAACTCATAACGTGGCCTTGCGATTTGAACTTGTTTATTATGGCTCTAACAGTGGATTTGGGAAGGTTTAGCTTCTTTGAAATCTTATCATAGCCCTCCCCATTGGTATGGAATGCTACAACAAGCTTCCTGGCGTCTTCACTGTGTTCCTTAGTTTTAACCATGGCGATTGAAAATTATAATTTAGTCACTTATAATAGTTTAAATAAATCGCTATCTAAAAATTATCTGAAAAAAATTATTCACTGAATTAGCGTTAAACAAGCATAATATGGCTATAAAACAGTTCAGAAAGCACGTAAACCGGAAATTGATTGATATTATACTGATACTAAAAGAAAAACAAAGCCGTGCCAATAATTTTGAACAAGGGTTTTTTGCAATTATGTTTGTTGTTCCTTTGTTATTTATTTTTTCTAAAATCCGATTGCTGCATCGGAAAGGCCAGTTAAAAATACATAATATACTTTGTTATTTTCTTTAATTTAATCCCTTTTTTAGAATTTATTAGACAAAATTTAACTTTTATTTTACCGTGCCAATAAATATGATCATCACTGTATATATATGCTAATTCTGAGATAAATTTTGTTGTAATTCTACATAATTTAACTCAGAATTTCCATTTATTTTATTGCTCTATCTCGCATATTGAGCTTTCTCTACTAATATTTATTTTGGCGGTGTTCGATGGTGCCGTATCTTTTTGGAAGAAATAACCGGATTTTCACGACCCTCTTGATCCAATGAACAGTTTTGCCTCGAGGACATGTTTATAGTCACGGACGGTAAACCGGTATAAAGTGAGGAACCACACTGGAAACATCTCCCCATTTGAAGAAACAAGTCCAAACATTATAACTGTCGCTGAATGTTTTGCTGTGGAGACATTGCGCTCTTCAGAGACATCTTGACCAAAGGGCACTTTTCTGTAATTTTGTTTATTCACGACAGGATCGACTATGAAAGCCTTCTCGTCCGAAAAAATGATGATTCGTTTTCCATGGTTTTTGAAGCTTTTACTGCGTTCAATGAGCTTCTTTTTTCTCCCAATCTTCAAGAAGGTCTTTC
>NC_136498.1:127772700-127867700 GCF_053919585.1 Euprymna scolopes
TTTAAAAGTAAAAACGATTTTTCACGAATTTATATGATTAATAAATTTTAGTAAACATTTGTGTGTGGATAAACATTTTATTTACATTATTATAGGGACTTTTTCTTTTCTTACATTTTTTATTTCAATTATCCTGAAGATGTCCTTTGAAATAAGGACGAAACGTTGATTTTTTAATAATTTCATTCGGTTTTTCTATTTTTCTCAAAACATAACGTCAACCACCGCTGGTATTTTTTCATTCCTTATACATACATATATATAAATATATATATATATATATATATATATATATATATATATATATATATATATATATATATATATAAGAATAACTAGTTCATAAAATATGTTAAAAACCACTTTGAAAAAGAGTTAAAAACATATTTAATTTAAAAAAGGAAACACTAAATAAGTGATTTTAGTGTTTCCTTTTTTAAATTAAATATGTTTTTAACGTTTTATTAACAACTGCAATTCTTGTTATAAGCTCTATCTCCTATTTGGTTTTATCGAGCTTTTACATCTGGTTTAGATTATTTTATAACTATTAATTCTTTAATATTTATAATTTACTTTAGTTTTGTCATCTTGGATAATTTGGTAAACTTAACTGTAATTCTTATTTTATATATATATATATATATATATATATATATATATATAATCCTGTTTTTCTCCACTTTATCAACCTGCAACATTCTTAAACATTATGTAATGCTCAAATATTCGTCGAGACGTTATTAATTATAATTTGAACTTGGCCTTTTATATTCAAAACTGGATTAAATAAATAAAATAACTGTTTTTTAGAGTGTGATATATTATTAGACATTCATCAAAAAATGGAGGCGAACACAGAGTAATAGCCAACGAAGCAGTAAATATGGAACTATTCGCAAACAAATTTGCAAGTGTCACGGAGAACAATAGGAGTAGATTGAATTTAGTGAGTAAACATTCCTTCCAGTTATTTATGACTAATGAAATATAAAATATTGATTGGGGTAAAATATTAAAATCGATGAAATCTATTGTAAATAAAATGTTTATCCACACACAAACGTTTACTAAAATTTATTAATCATATAAATTCGTGAAAAATCGTTTTTACTTTTAAAATTCTTTTTCTTTTATTTTTTTAAATTTTCCATGGAATTTCTATACTTGACGTCAGTTGTTGCTCTTTTCCAGTTAGAATAGAATGAATAAAGTTATTGTTGCATAGATAAAAGACGAAATAAAAACAACTACATCGAAAAAAAATTTAGTTTTCTTTTGTAATATAAATCCGGTTTTCATCGATAGGACACGAAAATAATAATGTGTGTTTTTGTTCAGTTTCATTAAGGGAATTAATTATCTTAAAAGGAAAGAAACCCGGCCTAGCCAGATATGCACTCGGAAGCGATTATAAAACTCCGGATCGTGTGCCACTCGATTGACAGCGATGGAGTTAGAGGGTTGAACTCAAGGAAAAAGGTTGTTGAGTTCAAACGTTGATAACTGATTGCCGATATTCGATGGCGTTTATCAACAAGCAGAGATAAGGATTCGGATATGAAAGCCAGCTAAATAATAAAATCTGAGAAATTATTTCTTCTTTGGGGGAAAAAATCGAGAATTTTCAATTGCGTGATCGCTTATTATTTAGAGTAAAATAGCTTTAACCGATTACTTCGAAACACGTGTGACTCCTTTTGGTTTATGCAACAAACCGACATCATAAACAATAAAAACAAGCAAAATCCCTGTAAATTTCACGCGAGTTGAAAATTTGTAAAACACATAAATTTTAAATGTAGGTTACTTGGACATGGATTAAACTTTTAATTTGATTTAAGCCCCAAAACAATAAACGTTAAGGGGTCAAAATTGGGGTCAAAGTTTTAAAAAATTGACTTCTGCAGTCTCTACCAAATTACTCAGCTAATTTCTGGTCTAAACATTTGAAATTTTACATAAAATGTATTCAGAGATGGGAAAAGCTTTTTAATCGATTTTTGGCCAACAATTTTGCTGTGGAAATGGCAAAGTTAAAAAGATTTGACATTTGCGGTCTCTAGCAAACTATTCAGCCAATTTTAGGTGTAAACATTTGAAATTTTACATAAAACACATTCAGACATGCAGCAAGCTTTTTAATCAGTCTTTCGACGAAAATTTGGTTGCCAAGAGGTCAAAATTGAAAGAATTGACCTTTGTAGACTCGACTAATTTTGGGTCTAAACACTTGAAATTTTAGATGTATGTTACCTGGACATGAGTGAAACTTTATAAGCTATACATACATAAGCACATAAAAGTTGAACAGTACATAGGGACCAAGCAAAGCCGGGTTGAACTGCTAGTAAAAAATAAATCAAAGAATGGCGGTTAAAAAGAAATTACCGGTGAACCACGTGTCGATGTTCCTTTTAAATAAAGTACCTTTTCGATGAAGACAAACTGCATATTTATATGCGTTTCATCACGACTAAGTATCGTTAAATTAATATAATTATTGAAAGTAAATGTTGTTTGAATTTCTGATTTGAAGAAGTATTACAATTTGGGGGCATTGGTATGTGGTGTAATCAAGTAGGATGCATTTCAATTGTTAAGGAGTATAAGTTTAAAATTCTTTTAAGATTGAGGGTTGTATATAAGTTTAAATTATCCTCATGATTCTAGGTTCTTCGATGTGTTTTTTACTTCGTTAGTTGCTTATGATTTGTTTGGATTTTAATAGGCTTTTTAAAAGTGAAATCCACTTCAACGAAACCACGGTAGTCTCTGAAATACGTAGCATATAATTTTTATATAAATAATTTGTATTTTAGCTCTCACATTTGCGATCGATCACATTATTGATTTATTTTCAACGCATCCAGACGATCTCTGTCTCTCTCTGTCTCTCTGTCTCTCTGTCTGTCTGTCTGTCTCTGTCTGTCTGTCTGTCTGTCTCTCTCTCTCTCTCTCTCTCTCTCTCTATATATATATATATATATATATATATATATGTAATGTACTTACTTATCTCAGAGTCATGTATTCTAGTTAGCTAAGAGTTATATATTCTGGCTAGCTTATACTTAAATATAGGAGGCACTTTATGTAGGTATCTGTGTGTGTGGTTTTGTAGCATTTTTTAAATATTTAAATGGGCTTTTCCGTAACCACAACAAAGGTAAATGTTTCTCGCATGCTTTTCCCGTTAGGGATCCCCCCCCCGCCTTTTTTTCTTTCTATTCAAAAAATGCTACACTGCCTAAAGTGTTTTTATTCATAAAGTCTGAAGAAATGCTGGTTTTTGAAAAATTTCAAACTATATAATGCTTGAAATTGTCGAACTAGACATTGAAACAATTGTAACGTAAAATGAAATACACTTTTTGTTGCCATCAACACCTTGTCTTGAAGTCTTGATTTTGCACACACAGTATATATATATATATATATATATATATATATATATATATATATATATATATATATATCAAATGCACTTGTGATGTTTGTCTGCATACAAGTGTTAACTTTTGTCAAAATTACACTGTTCCTCCTTTAATCAATTTTCGTCGATACTTATGGGAGGCATTCCGATACAAAACCTATTTAAGAACTTTGCCAGACATTTGTATGAATCTTCAATAAACTCGATCCAACCGTTTCGGAGTGCATAGACAATGTACACACGCACAGAACAATTATATTATATTTATCAATAAATATGTGTGTGTTTCTGAGAACGTTTTAATAATATGACAGTTTCCGTTATTCACTTTGAAAGCGTATGAAATATACTGCATAGGTAAAGAGGGACTAAAAATTTTTCTTCTTCTCCGCATCAAAATAATAAGTTTTTAGTTGATCTCACTTTAAATTCTGTTTCCAATACCATTTTCCAACAATAACGTCTCCTATTTGATTCACTTCTCTTATATTTAAAAATAAAACCACGGCTATTCCCGCCTTATCTCGCCTTTTCTCGCCTATTTTTCTCGTTCGCTTTCTCTCCGTCCCATGTCATCATAATCACGCCTGCCCAGCCTAGCATGAAACGGATCTGATCAGCCAAGAACTGATAAAAGCTGGCAGCTCAGCATGCTTTTTTCCCCCCAGATTATCGATAAAGCGGCAAACCCGGTAGGCACGAATCGTGAGCAAAGACGATCGAATTGTCGCCACTGATTTTCCACTTCCGGTTTGGTCTCAATCTTTAATGTGCGCCTCTTAAGCAGGGGAAAGAAAAAGCGCGAAAAGAAAAGTGAATCTTGAGAAATAAACGATATACAAAGTACAAACGAAAGTGCAAACGGGCGGAAGTATATCCATGAAGTTATAAGGCTTGTGGTGCTAACTAATACTTTCACATTTCACAACGCGTGTTCTAATATATATATATATATATATATATATATATATATATATATATATATATATATATATATATATATATATTATAAATGTTTATTTTTGTAATACTGTTAATTTCAATGTATACCGTTTTTATTTAACGGGTTGAGACTGTTATGATAAAAATTTAATCACCGTTAATGTCGAGTGAAGCTCAATGTATCTATTTTATAGGTGCAGAGCATATCAAAACGCGGATTCCATGAACAAAGCTTCTTTCTTAGAACTGCACGCCTGTGGAACTCTGTTCCGTCTGCCTGCTTCCCTCCGGACTACAACTTGGATGTCTTCAAGTCTAATGTTAACAAATTCCTAATGAACCGCCCCCTTAAGTAAACACTTCAGCAAATCTCCTCACTAACTTAATGTACTTGCAATAACTCTTATCCCTGAGTGGCTTCCGGGCCTTGATAAGTGGTGATCACTGTGTAAAAAAAACAAAAAAAAAACACTTTGTTGAAATTTAAAGACTTACATTTTTTTATTTTTTGTTACTTTTGTTTATTTCATGTTGGATTTTTCATTAGAGTTAATGGGATCGCAATTTTATGATTTTATGTGTTTGGGGGAAAAGAAATTCCATCCCCACGTTGTTAAAAAAGGCGGCCATCTTGGAAATTTTTATGAACATATAAAATCATAAATTGCCATCCCATTAACGAAACAGCTGTAATGGAAAAATCCAAGATGAAAAAACCAAAAGTTACAAAAAAGAAAAAAAGTGTAAGTCTTTGAATTTTTGTACTATATTTGAATATCATCAAAGTTTTTTACTATATATATATATATAACAACTCAAAGAATACGAATCAATCTAGAGAGCCAGTAACTTTTCTTTTTTCTTTTGTTTTGCTGACATATAGATATTGATCGTATTCCGTGAATGAAACAGATATATAAAAAACATTTCGCAGTTTTATTTTGTAAAAAATGATTAGTAAAACCTTGAAATTTGCAATACAGCAAAAATATTGTTCATATATATATATATATATATATGCATATATATATATATATATATATATATATATAAACAATAATTATAATTTGGCTTTATTCCAAACAACAATTCTTCTATCTACCGAAGTCTTAGGTTTTCTTCATCAAGGTTATATATATATATATATATATATATATATATATATATATATATATATATATATATATATATATACATTGCTGATCCAAAATTTTATATCACTTAAAAATCTTTAAAAAAAAAATTTTTTTTTTAAGGATAGATTTTAAACTCTTCCGACTTAAGGTTACTAATACTACAATCTAAAATGTTATTGAAACAAAAAGCTACATTCCAAAGATTTATTTTTAAAATTTACATTTTTATTAAATTAGGCTTTTTACACATGATCAAAATTATAAGACCAGAAACAAAAATTCTATTAAATTGTATGAAAAGTGTATGAAAACATTCAACAATCAAACTTAATGAGTTCTCCATCCACTGCTTTTGATGACTTCAAGAATTCTTTGGGGCATGCTAGAAATAAGGGTTTCCATTAAGGTGCGGGGGATACTGCTCCAGTTTCTGAAGATGGCTTCACGAAGTTCATTTTTTGTGAATATTGTTTACCATTTCGATAAACCTCTCTTGTCATCCACCCCCAAACATTTTCAATTGGGCTCAAGTCCGGGTAGCATGCGGGATGTCCCAGGATATGGACTCCATTTTCTTGTAGAAAGCTCGAGGTCTGTCTTGCAGCGTGAATTGTAGCATTATCCTGTTGGAATACCCATCCATCTCCACACAAACGATGCCCCTCCATCATCAAATATGCTTTTTGTCGCATGCTAACATAACCAACTGCTGTCTGACGACCCTGCACCACATCGAGCCCATCGTCCCTCTGTAATAAAAGGCACCCCGTACCATTACGGACCCTCCACCACTATTTTTTTATTTTTTTTTTTATTACATTTTCACCCCAAACAAGGCACATTGCCACTTTAGTGTAGGGGGCTACTATCAGGGGCAGCAACTACTGGGGCACTATGTTGGGATTTGGGCAGCAAGATGTCGGTTCACGTTACACTTGAACTTCTGCATGTCAGTACAGTTAGGGCAGCAGGAACCTAGAATGGAATTCCAGAGTCTAGCGGTTCTGGGGAAGAAACTACTGAGGTAGAAAGATCTTTTACATCTAGGGATCTCTACTGTGTGGGGGTGGGATTTAGCTGCCTGTCGGGTTTCTCGAGGGTGTCAACGTTGTGGGGGCACACGTGTCTGCAGTTCGTCAGAGCATTCACCATTAAAATACTTGTAGAACAGGCAGAGGGATGCAATGTTTCGTCGATGGGACAGAGTCTGAAGCTTAGATGCCAGTTTAGGGCCTATCAGATTACGACTCTCTTTTGAACCTTGTCTAGGAGTTAGAGACTAGTAGCAGATGCACCAGCCCAAATGTGACAACAATACTCCATATATGGGAGAATGGTGGCCTTATAGAGGTACAGGATACTTTCAGGTGTAAGTAGTTTTCTAGCATGGTAGAGAGAGCCTACCTTTTTCGCAGCGGCCCTGGCAATGTTTTCAATATAATTGTTCCAACTATGACCTATGGAAAAAATTTCAAGGGGCATGTTTTTGTCATGCCAATATCGCTGGAAGCTATCGGGACCATCTAAATTGATTTTTTTCTCATCAGAAAACACGACTTTCTTGAACTTCTCAACGCCCCAAGTTTGGTATTCACGAACAAATCTTAAGCGGTCCACTTTGTGACGTGGAAGCAATCGAGGAATTTATTTACGCTTTTTATTTACCATGCCTTTTTGTTGTAAGTGTCGTCTGATGGTTATTGGACTGCAATCAGCATCTGTAACCGCCTTAATTTGACTAGAAGAAAGTCCTCTGTCATTCATAACAACCCGTCTGATTCTCCTACTCAATGCAGGAGAACTTTTGGGGGGGGGCTACCAAAGGACTTTGCTTTTCCATAATTCTCAGTGTTCTTTACAAAGTTGCAAATAACAGTTTTATTACGATTTACCTTAGTTGCTATCGCTCGCTGTGACAAACCTTGTTTATGGAATCCTAGAATTCGAGAGCGTTCATCTTCGATTAGTTTTCTTGCTTTAAGCATGGTGACATGGTCAGTGATTGCTAATCTCTAACTGAACTAAAAACATTATAATTACCATAAATCTAACAATTTATACCCTTGGTCTTATAATTTTGATCATGTATAAAAAGCCTAATTTAATAAAAATGCAAATAAAATTTTTGGAATGTACCTTTTTGTTTCCATAACCTTTTAGATTGTAGTATTAGTAACTTTAAGTCGGAAGAGGTTAAAATCTATCATAAAAAAGGTTTCTTTTAAAGATTTTAAAGTGGTCTTAAACTTTTGATCAGCAGTATATATATATATATATATATATATATATATATATATATATATATATATATATATATAGAGAGAGAGAGAGAGAGAGAGAGAGAGAGAGAGATGACCTCAGAAGACAGGGTCGGTGTCTTCAGAACTAAGTTAAACAATTCTTTTCCATAACTGTTAATAATGCCTACACTTGTGCACTATATATATATATATATATATATATATATATATATATATATATATATATATATATATATATATAATTTGTTTGCTTATTTTTATTTTATATTTTATTTGAATTTATTTTTTCTTATTGCATTTTTGACTTAAAACTCGAAACAACTTAACTCTACTTATCCTGTTCTGCTAATTTTCTTGTTTTTAAATCTTTTTTGTCAATTATGCCTCGTACTACCCAAAACCAGTCCTTAAATATGATTCTCCAATCCAAAAAACATAAGCCGACTTCACAATTCCCATTAATGGAACCTAATTATAAGGTGATGGTAGAGGTATCTAAAGCAAAAAAAAAAAACTTCCATAGATTAATATGGGCGGGGAAACTATCTCCAAGTACTATCCTAAACTGGGAATGGGGCAAAGGACTTATACTAAGTAGATATTAATAAGTCCCTCTTAACTTTTTTTAATGGAGATTAGATAACACAGTGGATGTGTTATCGGCAGCTCCATTAACTTTCGCTTCTCCTTTTTTGACCCCAGTCCTCATTTCCAATGAGTGATGTTTCTGACAAAGGGTGAAGAAAAAGCTGCCTCCCAGGTCGGTAGTACTTCGTGAACAGTAGTATGAGATGTCGGAAAGTTTCTGTCTCTCTGTCTATCCTTGCGGCCATGTCACTAGTAAGGGTGCTGGAGGTAAACGTTTCATCTGGTCTGATGTAAACCGCCTGATAGTCAGGGACCCGAACCTTGGATTAACCACTAAGGAGGCTGTCCTATCAGCAGGGGCAAAGTACTGGGGCTGCTGTATTACCATTTGATGAATGGATTCTGGACCATGCAGTAGTCTCTGGTGGGGCCTCTCGATGCCATACTAGTGGGTAATTGTTCCGACTTTACCTTATCATGTGCTACAAAAAAAAAAAAATAAAAAAATAAAATAAAATAAAATCTTCCCGTCTTTTCTCTCTTACTTTACCTCTCTGTACTGCTCTAACCAAGTATGCTGACCTGTTCCACAATTCCCAAAATCCCTAACATGAAATATCTCAAAAAAAAAAAACAGAACAAGAATAAACCTAGAACCCCATCCTCCAACGTAGACCCCTACTACCATGTCTCCTTCTCCAATGTCAGGGGTCTACGTTCCAACCTTCCAGAGGTTGAAACCCAATTACAGGAGACAAAACCAGACATATTTTTTCTAAGCGAAACTAGAATAGGGCCGACCACCTCCCTAGATGAGTTCTTAATTAATGGATACTCTAACTTAACATCTAAATCTGACCCCCAAAATCGCCATGGGCATGGAATATGTGCCTACGTTAAAGATGGCTTCCCGTGTGGCAGGGATATCTCCAGAGAAGACCCTAATTTACCTTATATGTGCTTCCGGGTTGCACTTGCTTACACCACCGCATTTATATTTGCCCTCTATATGCCCCACCCGCAACCACTGTAAAAGAGTAATAAAAAATGCAAGAAAGCTATATGCTCAATCCGTTAAATCCAAAGTAGCTGAGCAGCGGCTTGGTTCCCACCAGTTCTGGCAAATAGCAAATAGGATCCTGAACAGAAGCGTTCTATCCCAACCATTATCAATGGTCCAGAGGTCATCTCGTCAGCATCCGACAAGGCCAAACTATTTGCCAAGAACTTTGCAGCTAATTCTACCCTATGCGACGGCATTCCAATTATAGTGTTAAAAAAGCTAGAACCAGAACTTTCCCCCATACTTACCAAACTGTTTAAGCGTTGCCTTAAGGAAAAGTGCTTTCCAATACCCTGGAAAACCTTGTGAGTATGCCCTGTATTTAAGAATTCAGGTGATCGATCATCTCCCTCTCAATACAGACCAATAAGTCTCCTGTGTGTCATGAGTAAGTTGCTGGAATCCATATTTAATAGAGTAGTAGTCAACCACCTCAGCAGAAATAACCTTCTTAGTGACACACAATATGGCTTCCGTTCTGCTAGATCTACAGCAGACGTGCTAACAGTTATATCACATAGAATTAGCGAATCTCCTGACAAAGGCTATATTTCTAGGTCTACTTCACAAGATCTCCAGCTACGGTATAACTGGAAATGTTTTCTCTATCATTAAATCATTTCTCTCTGATAGGCTCATAAGAGTAGTGGTTTATGGGCAGAAATCAGAATCCCACACTATTAATGCTGGAGTCCCTCAGGGGTCAACCTGGGCTCAACTCTCTTCTTGATCTACATCAATGATCTCCCAAAACACATACTTAAATCATTCATTGATATCTATGCTGATGACACGACCATCTATGGCAACACATCAAAGGCCATAAATGACAGCGTTCTCTCTGATTCTCTCTCCTCTGATCTCGAGCGCGTGGTTCAGTGGGGGAAGAGGTGGCTAGTTACTTTTAATGCATCTAAGACCAAGCTCCTATCATTACATCATAAACGCTCTATCTGGCATCGATTGAAATGAATGGCTCTCGTCTAGGGGAGGCCCAATGTTTTGACAAGCTTCTGGATTTGACCTTTACTCCTGATCTGAAATGGAACACATACATCAAGTCTGTGGCCAAGGTCGCTGGGAAAATGGTGGGATCCTTCTACCGCTCCAGAAGATATCTCACTAATGATGCAGTTCTCTATCTATATAAAAGCCAAGTACGTCCAAGGATGGAGTACTGCTGCCACATCTGGGCAGGAACTGCTAAAAGCAGCCTATCATGCCTTGACAGAATACAAAATAGACTTCGTGGCTTAGTGGGGGATGCCCTTTTCTCTTCCCTACAATCTCTCTCCCACAGAAGAGACGTTGCGTGTCTGTCTCTGTTTTATCGTTATTTCCATGACAAGTGCTCGTCTGAACACCATTCTCTGGTCCCCCTCGCCAATCTTTCACGAAAAACACCCGACTAGCTGAAACCGCCGTCAATAATTTTCCCCACTCTTTATCCGTGCCTAAATCAAAACGTAGATTCCATGAACAAAGCTTCTTTCTTAGAACTGCACGGCTGTGGAACTCTCTGCCGCTTGCCTGTCCCCCCCCCCGAATTCAACTTGGATGTCTTCAAGTCCAACACAAACAAATTCCTGATGAACCACCCCTTTAAGTAATGACACCTTATCAAATCCCCAATACTAACTATTACTACGATACTACCCCAGTGATTACTGTGCACACAATAACCCTTATTTACGAGTGGCTCCTGGGCCTTGATAAGTGGTGACCTCCATGTAAAAAAAAGCTACAAAGAATATTCTGCATTTTATTCTCGTGAGAATTTGTTAGTCTTATGCCTATATATATATATATACATATATATATATATATATATATATATATATATATATATATACTAGAAAAAGTACCCGTCGTTGACTGGGTTATATATATATATATATATATATATATATATATATATATATATATATATATATATATATATATATATATGTGTGTGTGTGTGTGTGTGTGTGTGTGTGTGTGTGTGTGTGTGTTTGTGTAAATATCTGTACGCACAATTAAAAAGATAGGATAGCATTTATGTTACACTTTTGCCGGATGGCCTTAGTTGTTTTTGTGTTTATATATTTGTATTTCAAGATTCACTAAACTAATTAACTAATCATCATAGATTTTGATACACAGCTTCAGGACTAAAGGGTTCAACTCTGGTCTGTATTTAGTTTGTTTTAGTTTGACGCAAAGGGAGTAAAAGTGAATGTAAGCTCTTCGTAAAAATTCAAATACCCACGACTTTTGTGAAATATTCGCCAGTATTAGATTTAAATTAATAAATAAATTGCACTTTCGTTAGAAGCGTTTTACTATAATATATTTATTATTTGTTGAGTGATTAAATTTGTCTTGTCAGTGGACGAGTATTATTCTAGTATTCTTATAAAGTTTGGTGAATTTATATATTTGTATGTATAGGATCTACTTCTAAAATAATAAACCTTTCAATACGTAAGAAGTAAGGGGTCTAATTGTTGGCTATATTTATTGTAATTTCATTTATGCAAAGTGGGGTAAAAAGAAATAGAAATTATCTCCAGAAGATATCTCACAGCTGATGCAATTCTCTATCTGTATAAAAGCCAAGTACGCCCAAGGATGGAGTACTGCTGCCACATCTGGGCAGGAGCTGCTAATAACAGCCTATTCGCGTTTGACAGAGTTCAAAAAACATTTTGTGGCTTAGTGGGGGATGCCCTTTTCTCTACCCTGCAACCTCTCTTCCACAGAAGAGACGTTGCGAGCCTGTCTTTGTTTTATCGTTATTTCCATGACAAGTGCTTTTCTGAGCTCCAATCTCTGCCCCCCCTCACCAATATTTCACGAGAAACACACATCTAGCTGAAACCACTGTCAATAATTTTCCCCCTCTTTATCTGTGCCTAAATCAAAACGTAAATTCCATGAGCAAAGCTTCTTTCTTAGAAGTGCATGCCTGTGTAGCTCTCTTCCATTTGCCTGTTTCCTACCTTCCTATAATTTGAATGTCTTCAAGTCGAACATACACAAATTCCTGATGAACCGCCCCCTTAAGTAAGACACTTTATCAAATCTCCAATACTAACGATTATTATGATACTATCCCATTGATTACTATACACGAAATAACCTTTATCCCCGAGTTGCTTCCGGGCCTTGATAAGAGGTGACTACCATGTAAAAAAAATCAGTGAAAATTCAAAAAGCTCCTTTCTGAGATGTTGATTATTATTATTTAATAAAAATCGTTTTATTAGGATTTTTAAGTGTTTTAGCATATAGGCAATTATATTAAATTTGAATTTGGTCTACAATAAACAATAATTAAGCGAAATTTCTTGAATTTTGATGAATTTTCAATACCATTTAATCTTAATAAACTTGGCATAATAACACTGATATATCGCTTCTCGGCGGACTACCGTAGTTAAGCAATGATAAGCCTGGCCAGTAGAAGATGATTGAATTTTGGGGGATATTAGACACTGTATAGGATGATGGAGTGGAAGCACTTTCACTAACAGAGCATTAAGGCGCATCCTTCCTTCCGCTAGCCAGTGGAAGATCCTTGAATATGATGGGCACCCACTTAGCTCTTTGATCAGGATACGTGAAGTTATGGTAGGCAGACAGTAGATGAATAATATAGCAACCTGATGGTCACTTTTTTGTTGAGTTAGGAAAATGGTACTCATTGAGGTACAATGGCTAAGACTACCCAGTCTGTATAAGAATTTCCCTATATATAGCAAGTACTTGCAACCTACTATAGGTACTATACTGCAAAGAACATCACACAGATTGGGGAGGGGCTATCATCTTTGATCATCGATGTTTGCAAAAGCAAACCTGATACATAAAGAAGTTAATTTTAATCCTAAGTTTTAGACATTTTCTGGAATCAGAATCATGTAAAGAATTTTAGTTAAAATCAGAATAAGTATTGTAGACATAAGGTTTAGGGTTATTATAGCTTGATTTAAATCTTTGTAAGAGGATATAAAATTGGGTGTTCCGTGATAATGTTCTGAAATTATTTTTAATTCTCTTGAATGAGTCTACTTATATATGCATGTGTGTGTGCGCGCGTGTGTGTGTGCAGTGTGTGCATGTGTGTGTGTGTGTGTGTGTGTATGTGTATGTGCAGTGTGTGTATGTGTATGTGCAGTGTGTGCATATTTGTGTGTATGTTTGTGTGTGCGTGTGTGTGTGTATGTGTGTGCATATGTGTGTGTGCGCGTGTGTTTGTGCAGTGTGTTTATGTGTGTGTGCATGTGTGTATGTATGTGCAGTGTGTGTTTGTGTGTTTGTGTGTGCATGTGTGTGTGCAGCGTGTGTATGTGTGTGTGTGCATGTGTGTATGTATGTGCAGTATGTGTATGTGTATGTGCAGTGTGTGCATGTGTGTGCAATCTGTGTATGTGCATGTGTGTGCAGCGCGCGCGGTTGTGTGTGTGTGTGTGTGTGTGTGTGTGTGTGTGTGTGTGTGTGTGTGTGTGTGTGTGTGTGTGTGTGTACATGTGTGCGTATCCATTTCATATAAGTATATATTTACCGGGACGACATTATCGTAAGTGTTTCATATACCTGAGAGTTTCGTCCAGTTAATCAAAAACGGAATTCTTCAAATACCGGAATTCATTTTCTAAATGGCAGCGCTGCTTCTGCAATTGATTCCCAAAGAAGCAGGAAATTGTTGTTAATAGGGAAATATTGAAGAATAAAAATGAACAAAGAATTCATCGTCGTCGTTCTCGCATCAAGAATTCAAGGATTGAGTGGTCACTAAAATCTGTAGTGATTAGTAGCAAGCATCTCTCTTTCTTTCTCTTTCTCTCTCTCTCCCTCGCCCTCTCTTTCTCTCTCTCACTCTATCTCTCTCTATCTCCTTCTCCATCTCTCTTTCTATTTATCTATATATATATATCTTTCTCTCTCTCTCTCTCCATATATATATATATATATATATATATATATATATATATATATATATATATATATATATATATGGAGAGAGAAAGAGAGAATGGAGAGAGAGAGAGAGAGAGAGAGAGAAAAAGATGTATACATATATCACTATTTTCTCTTCTCTCGGTTTGAACACTCACATTAATGATAGTGCTCGATAATAGTTACAGAGAAAATAAATTAAGAAATTTCTTATACTAATGAAAATAAATCTTCTATAATATAAAACTGAACGTCTGTGTGTGTGTGTGTGTGTGTGTCTTGTCACGAATAGGCTCCTATATGGTTGACTATTTTAAAAAACTGATTACATATAATGATAGAAGATGTATCGAGACACAGGAATGGGTATGTTTGATCTGGCAGAACGGTGGTTCATAAAAATTGTGGGGTCTGCGTTCGCGCCTGTTCCTCAAAGTATGGAAATAAAAAATGAAAAAAAAAAACGTTTACAAGTGTTTTTGATATAGATGTACATAATAATACTTTGATAAGTATGTTTTAACTTAAATAAGGATGGTATAATAAAATTGTGGGGTTTGCGTTCGCCCCTGTACTCCATGGAAATATGGCACACACTTTTACAAATACTTTTCATATCTATCTGCGTAAGTATACTTTGATAATTATGTTTCAGTTTGAAGAAATATGATATAATAAAATTATGGGGTGTTCGTTCGCGCCTGATCTCCATAGAATGTAAATATGTCACAAAGTTTAACAAGGTTTTTTAAAAGGGATGAGGGTCCAAAATAACACCTTAACTTTAATCTTAATCCACGTTAGGCTTTATTATTTTTTTTAGTTGAATCGTATTCTGTCGAATAAATTCACCTCATAAATTCACGTTCTTATTAAAGTGAAAGCAAAAAAAAAAAAATCGGAACTTTAGACAATTCTCGACACAAATTTTGCATAACTCTGTTTTTTTTCCTTCTGCACTTGCACGTGTCACTCTTTCGAAAATAGATAAATAGATACATAATAAATAATAAGAACGTTACTTGTTATCGTGTCAAAAGAAGAAAAAAATCCTGCTCACGTGATTACGTGTCTTTTTAAAAATATTTACATAACCTTTTTATTTTTATTCATATATCTGTTTAAGCTTTTTTGTCAGTGTACTACAAGGAATTCAGTTGTATTACAACCCTTTCTGCGTGTTGTTTACATTACAATAGTACAACCCTGAATCCGACGGCGTAATACTACACCTTCAATAATGTAAAACTGAAACGAAGCTGTTCTGCTTGAAAAGGGCGCAATTTTCTTCTTATTCATATTTATGTTGATTCTTTTCTTTAAAAAACTAAAGTAATTACGTGTTTACTTTTTTAATCTCCCATTTTGCTGTTTCGGATTATTTTACTAAAGTAAGTAAAGTTCATTATTTTTCAAAACTGTATTTGTTTCTTTGTTTTTCGATATTTCGTCGATATTATTTAGTAAGAGTGTTTAGCAGAAAAGCCAACAAACGACTACCCGAAAAAATAAATATACAAGAAATAAATGTTACCATAGTCAATAAAAGTTTAGTTCATGTGTTTTTTTTTGTTTTGAAATAGTTTTTAATTTTTTTTTTACATGGGGGTCACCACTTATCAAGGCCCGAAGGCCAGTCAGGGATAAGGGTTATTGCGTGTACAGTAATCAATGAGATAGTATTGTAGTAATCATTAGTATTGGGGTTTTTGATAGAGTGTCTTACTTAAGGGAGCAGTTTGTCAGGAGTTTGTTTATGTTGGACTTGAAGACGTCCAAGTTGTAGTCAGATGGGAAACAGGCAAGCGGCAGAGAGTTCCACTGGCGTGCAGTTCTAAGAAAGAAGCTTTGCTCATGGAATCTACGTTTGGATTTAGGCACAGATAAAGAGTGGGGAAAATTATTGACAGTAGTTTCAGCCAGACGGGTGTTTCTCGTGAAAGATTGGCGAGGGGGGACGAGAGATTGGAGCTCAGACGAGCACCTGCCATGAAAATAGCGATAAAACAGAGAGAGTCTCGCAACGTCTCTTCTGTGGGAGAGAGGTTGCAGGGAAGAGAAAAGGGCATCCCCCACTAAACCACGAAGTCTATTTTGTACTCTGTCAAGGCAGGATAGACTGTTTTTAGCAGCTCCTGCCCAGATGTGGTAACAGTACTCCATCCTTGGATGTCCTTGGCTTTTATACAGATAAAGAATTGCATCAGTAGTGAGATATCTTCTGGGGCGGTAGAAGGATCCCACCATTTTCCCAGCGTCCCTAGCAACAGATTTGATGTACGTGTTCCATTTCAGATCATGAGTAAAGGTCAAACCCAGAAGCTTGTCAAAACATGGAGCCTCTCCAAGACGATAGCCATCCGTTTCAATTGATGCCAGATGGGGATCAGAGCGTTGATGATGTAAAGATAGAAGCTTGGTTTTGGATGCATTAAAAGTGACCAGCCACCTCTTCCCCCATTGTACCACGTGCTCAAGATCAGAGGAGAGAGAATTAGAGAGAACTTTGTTATTTACGGCCTTTGATGTGTTGCCATAGATAGTCGTGTCATCAGCATAGATGTCAACGAATGATCTTTACTTGAAATAATTTCAGCGAACAGAAATTAAAACGAAATTTGAGGCGATAACTACTTAAATGAATTTTTATATAAACTACACATGCCATAATCGAATATTCCTCAAGCAGAACATAACAGAAACCATTAAAATATGTTTATAAATATTCCTTACGTTGACGGAACTCTCTTAAATTGTTAACAGAATGCTCAAGTGCCCCTCCTTCGAATTGAAAACGGGGCCCTCCATTTCAAAGTCGCTGACATTTTTTTTAACCGGTTCGTGAATTAAAAAAAGACAACATGTTTTTTACAAACTACTTAAAAATACAAACCAATCAACTTTTCTTCCATAAAAGTAACTTTTATTGACTATAGTAACATTTATTACTTGTATATTTATATTATTATATATATAACATTTTCTCTTTGTAAGGAAACATCATTTTGTTGGTCACTCTTGGCTATGAATGGAAACAAAGTTGATATAAAAAATATATTTTCGCAAGAATTATCTTTACTTTCATCATATTTTGTTAGAGTAAAATTTTTGAATATCAAAACCTATCTCTTTACAATCCTCTCCTTTTCATAACCTATCATATTTTCATCAATCACAGTCCATTTTCTGTAGGCTGTTTTTGAACCCAGTCAACGACGGGTACTTCTGCTAGTAATTAATTAATCCTAATAAAAAGCAATAATAGAAGTTTCTTTAAACATAGAATTATACTTAACTAGCAAGGACGCCCGGCATAACCTGATCGTAAAATATGCATGCATATGATATTTTAATGAATGCAGTTTTCACGCATATACTCTATATATATAGCCAATTTTCTATCGACTCTTGTGTTTTATAAAGTTGTGATTTCAAAAATAAAAATATATATCCATATGAGTGAATCAGCTTCAATCGAAACCGAAACCAAAACTTATGAAGTATATATATATATATATATATAAGTTCTGAGACATATATATAAGTTCTGAGACATTGTGTTGAACACAGATGGCGGCGTAGTTCAGATCAGTAACCAAGATGGCGACCAAGAATCAAATGCGGTCCGTCGCGTAGGTAACCTCTTTAGTTCTGAGATATTATGTTGAACAAAGATGGCGGAGTATTTCAGATCAGTAACCAAGATGGCGGCGAAGAATTAAATGCGGCCCGTGACGTAGCAAATGGCGAACTGATTGAATCCAAAATTCGACGATTTTTATAATAATTTTGCGACGTTTTGATTGGTTGTTTAGCACAGCCGTTGGTTATAAAAATGATTGGCGAATCCATTCGTCTCATATCCCCATCAAAAACATTTTACACACACACACACACACACACACACACACACACACACACACACACACACACACATATACATATACAGATATATACATATATATATACATATATATATATGGATGTAATAAGAAAATAGTTGCACACTATTTGAAGACACTTGTTTTGAATAGAAATTTGAATATTTTGAAAACTTTAAGTGTCATGTAAATGATAAAATCATTTGTATGTCCTTTTGTTGGTGTTGAAAGTCCAATATTTCGCTAAAAATAGCTTCATCAGGGTAGTTAGTCAGTTCGTAGTTTTTCTTTTTTCTTCATTTTGTGTTATAGAGGAAGTAAGTCCTGGAGAAGAAATTTAAAAGTACGAGCTGTACATTATTACCGTGTGCGTTCGCTCCAGTTTCGAGCAGGAATATGAAATAAGAAAAAAAAAAAAAAATGAAATAAAAAAAACCTACGAACTGACTAACTACCCTGATGAAGCTATTTTTAGCAAAGTATTGGACTTACAACACCAACAAAAGGACATAAAAATGAATTTATCATTTTTATAACATTTAAAGTTTTCAAAATATTCAAATATATATATATATATATATATATATATATATATATATATATTTAAATAAGGGAGTAGTAACCAACAATGTGTATTTTTTAACATTATTTTATTATTCCGTGTCTTGGTTTTTCATTGAGAATTATGTTTGGATCATTGTAATAATGTTTTTAAGTCATTGAAATCGTTTTTACACGCGTTTCAGACGTTCTGTGAAGTGTCCTCGTCAGAAATTATTTTCAAATGTGTTGGAGATGTAAAAATGGCAAAATAAACTTCACACTAGAACAAAGCCCAACAGAACTACCTTTCCTAGACATCATAGTAACAATCAAAAACAACAACATAATTACAGACATTTACCACAAACCCACAGACAGCAATACCTCCACTTCAAAAGCCACCATCCTAAAAACTGTGTAAAATCAATACCCTACTCCCTAGCACGTAGAGTCTGCACCATAGTAACAGACAGGCACCTCCGTTCAACTAGACTGAATGAACTACAAATAACACTGCGGAAAAGAGGATATCCACTACCACTAATACAGAAAGGTATTGAACTGGCTGAAAAAATTCCAATCGACCAACTAAGAATCCCAAAAGAACACAACAAAGAACAAATTTTAGCATACGTCTCTACACACAACACAAACAACCCAGAACTATTCACACAGATAACAAAAAACCTTATCCTCCTCACTCAGAACGACAAACTAAACAACATACTTAAAACAACAAAAATAATAAAACGCCAACACAAAAACCTAAAACACATCCTAACTTCCTCAAAACTCGTTCCACACACTACAAAAGGGGTTACAAAATGCAACAAACAGCGATGTGGAGTATGCGACATAATAATAGAAGGAAACACATTCAAAAACCCAACATAAACATTCAAAATAAAAAAGGATCTAAATTGCACCTCCAAAAATGTAGTATATGCACTAAGATGCACAGCATGCAACAAATCCTACATAGGCGCCACTAAAAATTTCAGCAATAGAGTGGTCTTACATAAGAGCGACATCAAAATTGCAGATAACAGACACCTCTATGTTTCAAAACACGTATGCATATGCAGTGGAAATAGCTTCAAAATAATGCCAATCTTCCAAACAGACAATTATTTTTATTTACTTACACAATAAGAAAATTTCATAACAAGATTCACTCCCGAACTAAACAGAGCCTAATATCAACACACAAAAACATGAAATGCAAGGCACACTCGCATGCACGTACATATACATATACACACCCACATATAAATCAGAACCTACACATTAAACACACACACACACACGCACGCATACAGCCACACACAGACATAGCACCCCTGTCTCTAATACAACACATTGAACAATACCAACACTACTTAACCTCGAAACCAACAACAATAGGAAACACCTAGAACCATCGTGTAATATCTGTTCCAACACCTCGCTCCACCATCAGTCAGTGGAGAAGAAATCCTTCATGACTGAGATAACTATCATCCCTTCTATCATCCCTCCTCCCATACCTATACCCCTCCAAGTGGCCACTCTCCTCTGGGGAACGAGATCTTCCCCACACTAAGAACCGATCCCGGGTCTGGCCATACCCACATGGGGAGATAAATAAATAGAAACATTAAAAAATCCCCTACGTATATTCATAAATACACTTTTTTATCTAAACAAACATAATATTAAGAATAGCCGAACAGTCTAAGACTGAAACGAAAAATCACAATACTAAAATTTAAGAATCTAAAAAATAAACATCAAAATTGAATGAAAACACCTCTACCCTTATTTCAGAGGAGCTGGTTCTCCCTCCTACCACACACACATTAGTAACGACCTTGGATCACAGTTACCTTCCTAGGGAAGCAAATAACTTTATAAAACTATAAAACAGAACATACATTCTTCAAACCAATAAAAGAGAACACACACACACACACACACAGACAATTGCACTTAAGGGAACAACGAGGATACTAAAAAGAGCTCTCGGTTGGTTTCAATAAAAAAGCGGGGCAATGTTGGCAGCTGGTTTGGCTGCCCCATACCCGGCATTACAATCTTCAAAGGAAGAAAAATAAAAATAAAAAATAAAAATAAACACACACACATCCTACCCTATGCACCCAGTGGACCAAGTACCAATGGGCCCCTCACCTGACCCAAGTAAGAGTAAAAAAGGAAAAAAGGAGAAAAAAAAGAAAGATAAATAGAAACCAAAGCAGAGAGTAAGAGTGTGTGCGTGTGTGTGTGTGTGTGTGAGAGAGAGAGAGAGAGAGAGAGAGAGAGAGAGAGAGAGAGAGAGAGAGAAACATAAGACACCAGTCCAGCCCAATGAACCAGTAATAAAAATTGAACATACGAATGAAAATTAGAATCATTTACACATATGTTCACCTCTCGGAAACATTTCAAATGAACTACGAAAATGTTCTTTTACATTTTTAACGCATCTTGAATATATTCTAAATATTTTAAATACTTTCTGAAGAGGACGCTTCACAGAACGTCTGAAACGCGTTAAAAACGATTTCAATGATTTAAAAACATTATTACAATGATCTAAATATAATTTTCAATGAAAAACCAAAACACGGAATAATAAAATAATGTTTAAAAATACACATTGTTGGTGACCACCCCCTTATTTAAATATACATTCTTCTCTCGTTGGTATTTCTTCACCCATTATATATATATATATATATATATATATATATATATATATATATATATATAGAGAGAGAGAGAGAGAGAGAGAGAGAGAGGGAGAGAGAGTTGAGGTCATCGAGCAGGCAGAAATCACTAGCATCGAGGTCATGCTGCTGAAGTCACAGCTACGCTGGGTCGGGCACATCTCAAGAATGGAGGATCATCGCCTGCTCAAATAGTCCTATATGGCGAATTCTCAACTGGCCGTCGTGACAGAGGGGCGCCGAAGAAAAGATATAAAGACTCTCTGAAGAAGTCCATCGGTGACGTACTGACCACCAGGCTGTCGCCTCCTTTCAGATCTCTCGCATAAAGAATTTGCGGGAGAAGTGCTGCAGGAGGAAGATTCGGAAAGCCTCAGCAGCCAAACCTGACATGACTTTTGACTGCAGCTGCTGTGGCCAAACCTGCATATCCCGTATATATATATATATATATATATATATATATATATATATATATATAATGAGCAAATAGTTAATAAAATATGTTAAAAAACACTTTGAAAAAGAGTTAAAAACATATTTAATCTGAAAAGAAAACACTAAATAAGTGGATAGTCCTTAATCCGCGGAGTTTCGAAGAAATACTTTCCTTCTCATCAGAGGGTAGGAATTAGCCAAATGCGGGATCGGATTTTGCATGCAGGAATATTTGATGAAACAACAAGTCAAAGATCTTACTTGAAAACAAAAAAGTGAAGCAGAGGGAATATGGTAAAGAAAAAAGGTTATTACACACGAATGGATAGTCTGGTGGAAAATAAAAAATCCAGTGATGGTAAAATCCAAATGTAAAACTTCAAGAAAGTTAAAAGAATTTCCATTTGTACAAGTAAAATCCAAGGAAATCCCATATTTGGAAGAAGATGGTCCATAATAATCCAAAGGCAGAAATCCATGGAATAATTCACAAAAATGTGTACAAGGAAAAAAAAAAAGATTTCAATAATATTAATAAAAGAAAAATAAGATATGCTTTTCACTCTACTTCCGAGACATAAAAATAAATAAAATAAGCATATCTTATCACTTTTTTTGTTTTCAAGTAAGATCTTTGACTTACTTGTTGTTTCATCAAATACTTCTGCATGCAAAATCCGATCCCGCATTTGGCTAATTCCTACCCTCTGATGAGACGGAAAGTATTTCTTCGAAACTCCGCGGATTAAGGACTATCCATTTATCTAGTGTTTCCTTTTCAGATTAAATATGTTTTTAACTCATTTCAAAGTGTTTTTTAACATATTTTATTAACTATTTGCTCATATTATAAGCTCTATTTCCTATTTGGTTTTATCGAGCTTTTACATCTGACTGAGATAATTTTATAAATATTAATTCTTTAATATTTATAATATACATTAATTTTACCATTTTGGATCATTTTGGAAAATTTAATTGTAATTTTTATTTTATATATATATATATATATATATATATATTTCTCTCTCTCTCTCTCTCTCTCTCTATATATATATATATATATATATATATATATATATATATATATATATATATATATATATATTGAATGAAGGAAACAAAGAACTCAAATGCTGGAATAAAATAAACATGTCGTTTATTTTCTGTTGAGAAATGAAAGTCTTGGGTGTACACATGTTCATTAAGCCGTTGACGGCTACGCGCGCGGAAGAAAAGGGGAATGCAATAGAGAAACGCGAAGTGGCAAGCCGGCCTGTAGAAAGAGAGGGTTAAGCTCAGTAGAGAGTCGCGCACATGTCTGTTTTGATGGACCAAAGCCGAGGGGGAGATAGAGTGAGAAAGTCAATCCAGTTCATGGAGAGAGAAAGCGTATAAAGTGTACGTGCGCTTACCCCATATTACAGTAGCAGGGAAAGTGACGTTAGGGCACGCGGTCGGTTCGTCGACTAAACAGGTCGAACGCTGGTCCGGACGAAAAAAGGGAAGTTGACAGGTTTTGTTGACTTTTATACTGGAGTTAGTGTTCTGGGTGCGCATGTCTGGTTTTCACTTAAAAGGAAGTGACGTCACAGCTCGGGTGTGTGTATGCGCATGAATGTGTGTGTGTATGAGGCTGTGTATATGCGTGCGTGTGTGTGTGCGTACGTGCGTGCGTACATGTGGGTGTGTATATGTGAAGAAAAACATGTTCGAACAAAGCCGACACGATTAATGACAAATGAAAATGTTACAGCCGAATACAACAGAAGATAAGGGCGTTCGTGTTATTTGGATTCATCGGACTACTGTTCTCATTTTGAGTGTGATTTTCACAACGTTTCGATCGATGTAACCCCCAACCTTCTTCAGGTGTATTTCTGTCAAACTTGAGTCCGATGAATCGAAATAATAAAAATTACGAATACTCATCTGAAAAATCCAGAAACGTCAAGAAGATAAAGGGTTTTTCATAAATGGTTCATATACAGTCGGAATACAATATATACCATCAATGTCAGAGCAATAGCTATCATTCGATATACTGCTGGTACACTTGATTGGATTATACGAGTAGAAAATGTTCAATGTTTGAACGCAAAACACGTAAAATACTTCAAATTTGCTAAGAAGGGACATATAGATCGATTGTATCTACATAAAAAGTGGTTGGTCGAGATTACTATGTGGTAATTAAAGAGGAAGGAAATCTAACTTACAATATTCCTGAAAGTAATGAACTTATTCTTTATGAAGTGAAAGTGGAAAGATAGTAAGACCCTGGTTGAAAAAGAATCAGATGTTGCGAGAGAGGGGGGATTATTTGGAAAGAAACTATATAATGTATTCTTCAAGAATACTAAATTGAGAGACAATGACAGTTTGAATTGGTTGGACAGAGATGATGTTTAAAATCTACTGAGAACACTTTAATATCAACCCATGGAACATGCTACTCGGATTAGGTGCATCAAATACTACATCGATGTTCAGACCGAGTAATGAAAAGGAAGAAACGAGAATTAGACTATAGAAATGTAAAAAAAAAAAATGATTCCTATTGTAATTGGATCGCTTGGAACCATAATGAAAAGCCATCGTAAATGGTTTAATCAGATTGAAGAGATAATTTCTTTTCCAATTAAAAAAAAAAGAAGATTTACCTGTTACAGACAGCGAAAGTGTTAAGATGCAGCTTGGATTTTTGATTTCTGTTTAAAGAAAAAAAATCTAACTCAAAACCTAAATATTAAGATTCTATGAAATAATAATAATGATGATGATGATGATGATGATGATGATGATGATGATGATAATAATAATAATAATAATAATAATAATAATAATTTCGTTTATCAACGTCTCTCTGGAAATGGATTGGATTTATTTTCAGAGGATTTCACTTAATCCCGGCTTCAAACCAGGAACTTCAAAGATCAAGGGTTTTCCTAAGGATGTTGGCGGTACGTACAATAACAGAAGTCTGAAGGCCGCCAAAAACATCGAGGATTTGTAGTTTTTTCAATTGTCATTCCAGACGAGTTGATACTACTCCTAGTGCACTAACTACGACCGGGATTATTTGTGTTTTAACCCCGTGTATACGCCTTATCTCCAAGGCCAATGAAGCAGAATTGCTCCACTTTTCATTCTCCTTCTATCTCACATTCCTGTCCCAAGGTACTGAAAAGTCTACAATCTGCCAGCTTTTTTAGACGTTGTCAATGACGACCACATCCGGACGATTATGTTCCAATTGCTTGGTCGTTATGACACTTTTGTCCCACCATACCTCTACCTTGCCATCCTCACTTGTTCTCAATTCATCAGGCACCTCCTCAAACCATTTTCCAGCACACTTCACCCCAACCCTCTTACACACCTCCCAATATATCCAGAGTCCCATCCGATCGTGTCTTTTGCAGTACTCTCTCTGGGCCAGTCCACTACACACTGCTGCAAGATGCACAATTGACTCTAAGGTCTTACCACAAATCCGGCATACTGCAGCAACTTTCTCTCCTAGAACCACTTTTTTGAACAATCGTGTTCCTAATGCCTGCTCTTGTGCTGCACAAACAAAAGCTTCAATACTCTTAGGCAGATTCCCAGCTCTAAGCCATTTTCATGATCTTTCATCAGCCACTTCTGTTATATCCTGGAAGAACCTTCCATGCATTTTCTTCCTAGCCAGTTCTTCTGCCTTTTCTCTATCCATACGTTTCACATAATCAGCCTTGGTCTCACATACCTCCACTTCATTGGCCACAACCTTAAGCATCCACTCCTCATTTCTAACCACATGCTCCTTCAACGAAATCTCTTAAGATCTAACAAAATCTTTTACACTTTTCAATCCTCTCCGACTGTCTTTCCTCTTTTGATACAGCCTTGCTACGCTACTTCGAATGTGAAATATACCAAATATTGCTAAAACTTTTCTTGTTTTGATATCCATGGCATGCAAATACTTGTCAGACCATTCTAAAATTCCCGCACTCTATCTCAAAACACTGCCGATGCATTTACTGCTTTCATTAGGTTTCCTCCATACAGTTTCGACGTTGCAATTAGTTTCACTCTTCTAAGATACTACTACTACTAATAATAATGATATTACTATAATAATAATAATAATAATAATAATAATAATAATTTAATAATAATAATGATAATAATAATTAATAATAACAAGAACAATTATAATAAATAATAATAACAATAATAATGACAATAATAATAATAATAATAATGATAATTATAATTATAATAATATGATAGCAATAAGAATAACGACTACTACTACTGCTCCTCCTCCTCCTTCTTCTCCTCCTCCTCCTACTACTACTAATGATTCTAGAGCGCTGAGGCTGAGTATAAACAAAACGTCCACTGGAAAAGTATTGGAATCTTATGGAGGTGTGTTAACATACGATAAAAAGACGAAATAAGTAAAAAAAAAAAAAAATAAATAAATAAATAAAAATATTTTTTTTTTTTAAAATTAAAAAAAAACCCAAAAAACTTGAAACAAATGTGCAAAAACATGATCACTGTATCGCTAATATCAAATGCATAACCATTGGTTGGATTCGAAACGGGATTCAGTTTTATAAAAGAATACAACTCGTAAGTATGCAATGTCTACTTTCAAGTTATTTCGATTGTTTTTATATTTTCATTTGCAGATTGAAAAGAAATGTACTTTTTTCAATCTTTTTTGCTTGTCTGACTTTATAATCTAAACACACGTTAAGATATTGCAAATACACAACGACACATGGCGTTAGACGAACAAACTTGAACGAAACAAGCAGATTAGAAAATATCCGTTAACGCGCATGCGTTCAAAATAATATATCTACTTCCATTCAACTATTTGTTGTTGTTGTCCTACGTTTTCTTGTGGGCATGCGCAGAACAAACTCTGGAGCGATCATGCGCAGACGCATTCTTGCGTGACGATTACTTGCACATGTGTTAAAGCGAAATAGAGCAAATAGACACGCAGGTTTCTTTTTCCGTGTATATTGTGTATTTGCGTGTGTGTGCGCGCGGAATGAAAGGGGAATGCAATAGAGAAACGCGAAGTGGCAAGGCGGCCTGTAGAAAGAGAGGGTTAAGCTCAGTAGAGAGTCGCGCACATGTCTGTTTTGATGGACCAAAGCCGAGAGTGAGAAAGTCAATCCAGTTCATGGAGAGAGAAAGCGTATAAAGTGTACGTGCGCTTACCCCACATTACAGTAGCTAGTAAGTGACGTTAGGGCACGCGGTCGGTTCGTCGACTAAACAGGTCGAACGCTGGTCCGGACGAAAAAAGGGAAGTTGACAGGTTTTGTTGACTTTTATACTGCAGTTAGTGTTCTGGGTGCGCAAGTCTGGTTTTCACTTAAAAGGAAGTGACGTCACAGCTCGGGGGTGTGTATGCGCATGAATGTGAGTGTGTGTATGAGGCTGTGTATATGCGTGCGTGTGTGTGTGCGTACATGTGGGTGTGTATATGTGAAGAAAAACATGTTCGAACAAAGCCGACAAGATTAATGACAAATGAAAAAGCAGGTTACAGTCGAATACAACAGAAGATAAGGGCGTTCGTATTATTTGGATTCTATCGGACTACTGTTCTCATTTTGAGTGTGATTTTCACAACGTTTCGATCGATGTAACCCCCAACCTTCTTCAGGTGTATTTCTGTCAAACTTGAGTCCGATGAATCGAAATAATAAAAATAACGAATACTCATCTGAAAAATCCAGAAACGTCAAGAAGATAAAGGGTTTTTCATAAATCGTTCATATACAGTCGGAATACAATATATACTATCAATGTCAGAGCAATAGCTATCATTCGATATACTGCTGGTACACTTGATTGGATTATACGAGTAGAAAATGTTCAATGTTTGAACGCAAAACACGAAAAATACTTAAAATTTTCTAAGAAAGGACGTATAGATCGATTGTATCTACATAAAAAGTGGTTGGTCGAGATTACTATGTGGTAATTAAAGAGGAAGGAAATCTAACTTACAATATTCCTGAAAGTAATGAACTTATTCTTTATGAAGTGAAAGTGGAAAGATAGTAAGACCCTGGTTGAAAAAGAATCAGATGTTGCGAGAGAGGGGGGATTATTTGGAAGGAAACTATATAATGTATTCTTCAAGAATACTAAATTGAGAGACAATGACAGTTTGAATTGGTTGGACAGAGATGATGTTTAAAATCTACTGAGAACACTTTAATATCAACCCATGGAACATGCTACTCGGATTAGGTGCATCAAATACTACATCGATGTTCAGACCGAGTAATGAAAAGGAAGAAACGAGAATTAGACTATAGAAATGTAAAAAAAAAAAAGATTCCTATTGTAATTGGATCGCTTGGAACCATAATGAAAAGGCATCGTAAATGGTTTAATCAGATTGAAGAGATAATTTCTTTTCCAATTAAAAAAAAAAAGATTTACCTGTTACAGACAGCGAAAGTGTTAAGATGCAGCTTGGATGTTTGAAGTTCTGTTTAAAGAAAAAAATCTAACTCAAAACCTAAATATTGAGACTCTATGAAATAATGATGATGATGATGATGATGATGATGATGATGATGATGATGATGATGATGATGATAATAATAATAATAATAATAATTCTGATTTCGTTTATCAACGTCTCTCTGGAAATGGATTGGATTTATTTCCAGAGGATTTCCCTTAATCCCGGCTTCAAACCAGAAGCTTCAAAGATCAAGGGTTTTCCTAAGGATGTTGGTGGTACGTACAATAACAGAAGTCTGAAGGCCGCCAAAAACATCGAGGATTTGTAGTTTTTTCAATTGTCATTCCAGACGAGTTGATACTACTCCTAGTGCACTAACTACGACCGGGATTATTTGTGTTTTAACCCCGTGTATACGCCTTATCTCCAAGGCCAATGAAGCAGAATTGCTCCACTTTTCATTCTCCTTCTATCTCACATTCCTGTCCCAAGGTACTGAAAAATCTACAATCTGCCAGTTTTTTTTAGACTTTGTCAATGACGACCACATCCGGACGATTATGTTCCAATTGCTTGGTCGTTATGACACTTTTGTCCCACCATACCTCTACCTTGCCATCCTCACTTGTTCTCAATTCATCAGGTACCTCCTCAAACCATTTTCCAGCACACTTCACCCCAACCCTCTTACACACCTCCCAATATATCCAGAGTCCCATCCGATCGTGTCTTTTGCAGTACTCTCTCTGGGCCAGTCCACTACACACTGCTGCAAGATGCACAATTGACTCTAAGGTCTTACCACAAATCCGGCATACTGCAGCAACTTTCTCTCCTAGAACCACTTTTTTGAACAATCGTGTTCCTAATGCCTGCTCTTGTGCTGCACAAACAAAAGCTTCAATACTCTTAGGCAGATTCCCAGCTCTAAGCCATTTTCATGATCTTTCATCAGCCACTTCTGTTATATCCTGGAAGAACCTTCCATGCATTTTCTTCCTAGCCAGTTCTCCTGCCTTTTCTCTATCCATACGTTTCACATAATCAGCCTTGGTCTCACATACCTCCACTTCATTGGCCACAACCTTAAGCATCCACTCCTCATTTCTAACCACATGCTCCTTCAACGAAATCTCTTAAGATCTAACAAAATCTTTTACACTTTTCAATCCTCTCCGACTGTCTTTCCTCTTTTGATACAGCCTTGCTACGCTACTTCGAATGTGAAATATACCAAATATTGCTAAAACTTTTCTTGTTTTGATATCCATGGCATGCAAATACTTGTCAGACCATTCTAAAATTCCCGCACTCTATCTCAAAACACTGCCGATGCATTTACTGCTTTCATTAGGTTTCCTCCATACAGTTTCGACGTTGCAATTAGTTTCACTCTTCTAAGATACTACTACTACTAATAATAATGATATTACTATAATAATAATAATAATAATAATAATAATAATTTAATAATAATAATGATAATAATAATTAATAATAACAAGAACAATTATAATAAATAATAATAACAATAATAATGACAATAATAATAATAATAATAATGATAATTATAATTATAATAATATGATAGCAATAAGAATAACGACTACTACTACTGCTCCTCCTCCTCCTTCTTCTCCTCCTCCTCCTACTACTACTAATGATTCTAGAGCGCTGAGGCTGAGTATAAACAAAACGTCCACTGGAAAAGTATTGGAATCTTATGGAGGTGTGTTAACATACGATAAAAAGACGAAATAAGTAAAAAAAAAAAAAATAAATAAATAAATAAAAATATTTTTTTTTTTTTAAATTAAAAAAAACCCCAAAAAACTTGAAACAAATGTGCAAAAACATGATCACTGTATCGCTAATATCAAATGCATAACCATTGGTTGGATTCGAAACGGGATTCAGTTTTATAAAAGAATACAACTCGTAAGTATGCAATGTCTACTTTCAAGTTATTTCGATTGTTTTTATATTTTCATTTGGAGATTGAAAAGAAATGTACTTTTTTCAATCTTTTTTGCTTGTCTGACTTTATAATCTAAACACACGTTAAGATATTGCAAATACACAACGACACATGGCGTTAGACGAACAAACTTGAACGAAACAAGCAGATTAGAAAATATCCGTTAACGCGCATGCGTTCAAAATAATATATCTACTTCCATTCAACTATTTGTTGTTGTTGTCCTACGTTTTCTTGTGGGCATGCGCAGAACAAACTCTGGAGCGATCATGCGCAGACGCATTCTTGCGTGACGATTACTTGCACATGTGTTAAAGCGAAATAGAGCAAATAGACACGCAGGTTTCTTTTTTCGTGTATATTGTGTATTTGCGTGTGTGTGTGCGCGCGCGTGTGTGTGTGTTTTCCATGGGTGTTATTGTCAGATTAAATAATCGCCGCTTGCGTTCATCAATCTCTGGATTAAAATAAAGAAACGGTTCATCGCATTTTTTTTTTCTTTGCTTGTGTGCTAGTTTCGGTGTTGGCTTCTCTGTGTGAATTTGATGAAATGAGGAAATGGAGATTTCGACTGGGATTTGCGACACCGACGATCAGAAAGCTATTGAAGGGTTGTCAGAGATAGAAGAAGAACAAGAAAAAGATTTGACAGACGAGGGATAATTAAGAGGGAAGGAACAAAGGAAAGAAGGAAGAGAACTGAAGTAAAAGTGGGAGGGGGGGGAAAGAAATATGGAGATATTAAATCAGAGAGAGTTAGGACAAATTAAGATGAAGGAAAGAAAATGCCAAAGAGGAAATTTATCGACGAAAGCAAAACAATAATAATAATAATAATAATAATAATAATAATAATAATAATAATAATAATGATGATGAAATATTTAAAGATTTTGGAAATGTAGAAGAAAAATCAAAGATTCGGGGAAGTTTGGAACGGAATAAACAAGAAAGAGGAGGAAATCCGAAATATTGAATTAAGATATGGAAGACAAAGAAACACATAAAGAAGAAGATGAAAATGAAGAAGAAAAAATGATGAAGAAGATGAAGAAGAGGAAGAAGAACAAAATGATGAAGAAGATGAAGAAGATGAAGAACAAAAATGATGAAGAAGATGAAGAAGATGAAGAAGAACAAAATGATGAAGAAGATGAAGAAGATGAAGAAAAAAAATGATGAAGAAGATGAAGAAGAACAAAATGATGAAGAAGAAAAAAATGATGAAGAAGATGAAGAAGATGAAGAAGAAAAAAAATAATGAAGAAGATGAAGAAAAAAATGATGAAGAAGATGAAGAAGAAAAAAATGATGAAGAAGATGATGAAGAACAAAATGATGAAGAAGATGAAGAAAAAAATGATTAAGAAGATGAATAAGATAAAAATGATGAAGAAGATGAAGAAGAAAAAATGATGAAGAAGATGAAGAAGATGAAGAAGAACAAAATGATAAAGAAGATGAAGAAGATGAAGAAGAACAAAAAGATGAAGAAGAACAAAATGATGAAGAAGATGAAGAAGAACAAAATGATGAAGATGAAGAAGAAAAATGATTAAGAAGATGAAGAAGATGAAGAAGATGAAGAAGAACAAAATGATGAAGAAGATGAAGAAGAACAAAATGATGAAGAAGATGAAGAAGGAAAAATGATGAAGAAGATGAAGAAAAAAATGATGAAGAAGATGAAGAAAAAAATGATGAAGAAGATGAAGAAGAAAAAATGATGAAGAAGATGAAGAAGATGAAGAAGAAAAATGATTTAGAAGATGAAGAAGATGAAATGATGAAGAAGACGAAGAAGAAAAAAAATGATGAAGAAGATAAAGAAGAAAAAATGATGAAGAAGAAAAAGATGATGAAGAAGATGAAGAAGGACAGAATGAAGAAGAAAATGAAGAAGAACAAAATGATGAAAAAGATGAAGAAGAAAAAAGAACAATAGAGACAAGAAGTAAAGTTCCAATAACCATGGCGTAGTGGATAGTGTTCTTGGTAAAATTTAGTCGAAAAGTTACACTTCCGTTAGTTGAATCCCCAGTGCGGGCAACACTCAAAATACTATTGCGAATTACTTCTACTTCTACCCAGTCATGGCTGACGAGACAAGAACATGCTACCCCAGCTGATTAAACAAAGGGTTCCATTCAAAACTCCATGCAGATTCGAGTTCGACAAGATACATCTGAAAAATGTCGGAGGTTACATCGACCGAAACGTTGTGAAAAGAACACTCAAAATGAGAAAAGTAGTTCGAGTGACTCAAATAATACAAATATATTAGTTTGTTGCAAAACCAATATCGTTTTCACACATATGTTACTTTTATATATGATTTCTCAATTAAATAATTGATATTTATAGCCATGTTATATATCATTTTGAAGCTCGTTCTCAATCTCTCCATTAATTTCTTTTTTGCAGGTTTTTCGACAGCATGGACAAAATTCAAATCCGCACGATTGTCTTGTTCCAGTTCAAACTAGGCCAAAAAGCCGCGGAGACAGCTTGTGATATCAATGATGTGTTTGGCCCAGTAACCACTAACGGTGGTTCAAGAAATTTCGCAATGATAACGAGAGCCTAGAAGATGAAGACGATCGCGGCCGACCGATTGCGGTTGATAACGAACATTTGAAAGCCTAAATTCAAGCCGATCCTCGCAAAACCACGCGAAAAGTTGCTGTTGAACACGAGGTCGACCACTCAACAGTCGTTCGCCATTTAAAGCAAACAGGGAAGTAAAAAAAAAAAAAAAATGGATAAATGGGCGCCGCATGAATTGAACGATAATAAAAAAAGGAGTCTTCTATGCTCCTTCTGCGCAACAAAAACGACCAATTTCTCAAGCGGATTGTGACGTGTGATGAGAAGTGGATCCTCTACGACAACCAACGACGTTCGGCACAGTGGTTGGATGCTGGAGGAGCTTCACAACACTTCCTGAAGCCGAAATTGCACCAAAAGAAAAGATTATGGTGATCTGCTGTCGGTCTCATCCATCACAGCTTCTTGAATCCGGGCAAAATGATTACGGCGGAGAAGTATTGCCGACAAATTGACGAAATGCACCAGAAGCTCCAATGTATGTGACCGAGATTGATCAATATGAAGGAATCAATTCTCCTCTACGTCAACGCTCACCTGCATGTTGCTCAACTGACCCTGCAGGAGCTGAACGAATTGCCTCACCCGCCATATTCACCGGACCTCTGGTCCACCGATTATCACTTTTTCAAGTATCTTAACAAATTCCTGTGCAGAAAAATGTTTGAAAAGCCGAGATGATGCTGAATCGGCCTTCAATAACCTCATCGCTTCCAGAACTTCGGATTTCTATACTAATGGGATAAATAAAATTGTTTCTCATTAGCAAAAATATGTCGATTCGAATGGTTCTTATTTCGATTAATAAAGTTTATTATGAAAGGAGTTATGATCCTTTGAAGTTAAACATCAAAAAACGACATTACTTTTGCACCAACCTAATATTTAACTTAATACGAAGAAACGCGAACTCTTCTCTTTAAAGATACCACACTTCGAAATATGAAAGTGAATAGCTTCATTTATTTATCATCAACGATGATGGGCAGAAATCAGAAGCCCAAAGTATTAATGCTGGTGTCCCCCAAGGGTCCATCCTGGGCCCAACTCTCTTCCTGATCTACATCAATGATCTCACAAAACACATACTTAAATCATTCGTTGACATCTATGCTGATGACACGACCATCTATGACAACACATCAAAGGCCGTAAATGACAAAGTTCTCTCTGATTCTCTCTCCTCTGATCTTGAGCGCGTGGTACAATGGGAGGGGGGCTCGTTACTTTTAATGCATCTAAAACCAAACTCCTATCTTTACATCATCAACGCTCCGGTCACCATCTGGCATCGATTGAAATTGATGTCTCTCGTCTTGGGGAGGCTTCATGTTTTGACAAGCTTATGAGACTGACCTTTACTCCTGACCTGAAATGGAACATGCACATCAAGTCTGTTGCCAAGGTCGCTAGAAAAATGGAAGGATCCTTCTATCGCTCCAGTAGATATCTCACTGCTGATGCAATTCTCTATCTGTATAAAAGCTAAGTACGTCCAAGGATGGAGTACTGCTGCCATATCTGGACAGGAGCTGCTAAAAACAGCCTATCCTGTCTTGACAGAGTACAAAATAGATTTCGTAGCCTAGTGGGATGCCCTTTTCTCTTCCCTTCCCCCTCTCTCCCACAAAAGGCACGTTGCAAGCCTGTCGTTGTTTTATCATTATTTCAATGGCAGGTACTCGTCTGAACTCCAATCTCTGGTCCCCCCTCGCCAATCTTTCATGAAAAACACCCGTCTAGTTGAATCCATTGTGAAAAATTTCCCCCACTCTTTATCTGTGCCTAAATCAAAACGTAGATTCCATGAACAAAGTTTCTTTCTTAGAAGTGCACGCCTGTGGAACTCTTTTCCATTTGCCTGTTTTCCACCTGACTGTAACTCGGATGTCTTCAAGTCCAACATAAACAAATTCCTGATAAACCGCCCACGTAAGTAAGCCACTTTATCAAATCTCCATTACTAACGATTACTACGATATTGTCCCATTGATTACTGTACACACAATAACCCTTATCCCCTAGTGGCCTGCAGGCCTTCATAAGTGGTGACTTCCATGTAAAAAAAAGAAATGTCCAATAAATATAAGTAGAACCAAATGTATGTAAATTTTATTATTATTATATGCTAGATTAGTTAACAGAATACCGTTTTATTTTTGTTTACGGAGTTATTGATTATTGAACGTTGTGTCTATTTACTTGCGTACAAGGATAGATTTTGACTACTGGCCGGTTTTTAATTTGGAGAAAAATAAAGTTGTTCCAAAAAATAAACTATGTATTATGGCCCCCACCCCAAGCCTTAGTTTACAAGGATTTTATCTTTATTTATCAATTATTGCAAAAGTGACGTGTATTATTAATATAAGAGAGGTAAGTCATTGTTCTTATAGTCTTTATCGATATTGGCTTTGATGTAGTTTGTCCTATTCTTGTTGTTTTGTGCGGTTGTCAGGCATGATTCGGTTTCTCTTTATGTATACAAGACTGGCATGCATATTACTTTTGAAATATATTTTTACAAATGTGATCACAAGAAAAAATTATAATTTCATATTGGATTTCTCATGAAATTTACATTTTTTAAAAATATTTTGCTCTGAATACTGGTTTGTTTTGATTTATGTTTTATGCAACTTTTTCTTGCGTCGATTTATAAAAAAAGGTGAAATGGATTATCGGACAGATACTACACTCTTCTCATAGTTAAAAGGTCTTAATCATCTTGGTTTTTATGTAGTTTGTTCTATTTTCGTTGTTTTGTGCAGTTGTCAGGAATTATCCCACGGATAAAATGATATATAATTTCATTTCTTATAAAATTTCTCATTTTGAATATATTCTTTTGTTTTGTGTGTCGATTTTAAATAAACTGTATTGTATAATTTGGAAGATTATTTGAAATCGTCTCATATTTGGAGTATTAAAAGTTGAGAGTATGGTTTGTTCAGTCTAATCTAAAATTTCTGGTTATTAAATCTATAGGGTGATCCGAAACTAACTCCCTATTCTAAAATAATTATAATATATTTTTTTAAGTATAATTTCTCCAATTAATGAATATGAAAAGAAAGTATTTTACTTGGACTTTTATTAAAAATTCAATGTGGCCATCACCATTCACCACCAGCTTTTCAAATCGACCATGAACCGCATCAACTGATTTCACAAGAAATTCTTGCGGGATGGAACTAATAACTTCACGTATTCTCCCTTCAAAATTAAAAACCAAATTCATATAACAGATCTGAAAAGAAAACAAAAGCATACATTTAATTATTTTTTTTTTTTACTCACGTTCACCCCTTACAAAGCATATCGCCACTTGGACGTAAGATGCTACTATTTGGGGCCATGTCTAGGAAAGATTAACAAGATATTCGTTTACATTACATTTAAACTTCTGCATATCAGTACAACCAGGGAAGCAGGTAGCAGGAAGGAAATTCCAAAGTATAACGTGGGGTCATGTCTAGGAAAGATTAACAAGATATTTGTGTATGTTCCATTTAAACTTCTGCATATCAGTACAGCAAGGGAAGCAGGCAGCAGGAAGGGAATTCCAAAGTCTGGCTGTTCAAGGGAAGAAACTATTAGAATAGAAAGCTTTCTGGCATTTAGGGACATCAACAGTGAAGGGGTGGGATCTTATTGCTAAACGGGTTTGTCGGGATAGATACGTCGAGGGGGTACAAGTGAAACGAGTTCATCAGAACACATTCCATTAAAATATTTGTAAAACAGGCACAGTGATGCAACAGTGGGCGATGGGACAGGGGTTGGAGCTTAGTTGATAAAGTGGGACCGAATGGATTGACAACTCTTTTTTGGACCCTATCTAAGAGGGAGAGACTAGTGGTAGATTCACCAGCCAAGATGTGGCAACAATATTCCACGCATGGGTGAATGGTGGCCTTGTAAAGGTACAGGATACTCTAAGGTGTGAGTAGTCTTCTAGCTCGATAAATAGAACCATAAATAAGGTAACAAACACACAAAAATTGAGAAACATTAGTATTTGAATAATAATAGTTATTTTAGGAGAGAGAGTCACTTTCGGATCAGCCTATCTATCTATAAATTAATAGCATAATCGCTTAAAGAAATAATTGGTTTAATCATTAATGATATTAACGGCTACTAAAATTGTTGAGGTCATTGTTTCTACTTCCGGGCTGGTATATCTATCACTAGTTTTTCCCTTTCATACATATTCCAAAAAGAAGAGTTTGCAATCTATTAAGTCCCGCACTATCAATTTTGGTTCAACCCCTGTCCCAGCGCCGCAGTGTTGCATACTTGTACCTACGGCAGCCGTGCAATAAGTAATACCTCTGACCCACTTCCAGTTGTCTGATCTAGCTGAAATTTTGCATGTGCAGTGATTTATATCTCTACGGGTTATGTGGCAAATTACAGTTCTGAACTAATTGTGGTTTCTGTTTTACAGGTGTTTGAACTCATTCAGGTGTGAAATCGAGGCTGTTGAATGTCGAGCAGTGATCCGGTTTTTTGTATTTGAAAGGACGCACACCACGGGAGACTTTTGATGAAATGAAAGAAACTTATGGTGATAATGCGCCATCATATGATCTCGTAAAACGCTGGCATCGTGAATTCAAACATGGTCGGAAGTCTGTGGAAACAGATCCCAGACGTGGTCACCCCCCTTCTGCCATTGATGAGGCATCTGTCCGTCAAGTTGAGGCTGCCAGTTTGGAAGATCCGCGCATTACTATTCGCCAAATAGCCCAAGATGTCAAGATTAGTACAGGGTCTGTGGAAACTATCATTCATGACAATTTGCATATGCATAAGGTGTCTGCCAGATGGATTCATAGGTTGCTCATACCATTCCAGAAGCGAGAACGCGTCGAGTGCTCGAGGATGAATTTGGAGATATGCCAAGAAGATGAGTCAAAGTTTTTCAAAAAGAGTGATTACACAGGATGGAACCTGGGTCCATCACTATGATCCAGAGACCAAAGCCCAGCCAATGCAGTAGAAGCACTTAGACTCACCACCTCCAAATAAGGCAAGTGTGCAGCCCTTCGCTGGCAAGGTCATTCTCACAGTCTTCTGAGACCAGGACGGAATAGTGATGACAGATTCCCTGGCAAAGGGCACGACAATTACAGGAGCCTATTATACTTCACTTTTGAGGAAATAAAGGGAAGCTATTAAAATCAAGAGGCGGGGCAAGATCAGCAAAGGTACCCTCCTCCTGCAGGACAATGCTCCGGTCCACAACTCGCATGTCGCCAGATAAGAAGCACGGTCGTGTGGTTATGAAATCCTGCCCCATCCTCCCTACTCTCGTAACCTTGCATCCTCTAACTTTCACCTCTTCCCAACCATGAAGTTGTTTTTGAAAGGAAAGCGTTTCTCAGATGATGCAGCCTTGATTTCTGAAGTCTCGTCGTGGTTGGAGGACCAACCTGAGGTGTTCTACAAAAACGGTCTCCAGAGCTGCATCAAACGATGGGAGAAATGCATTACTCTGGGTGATTCCTATGTAAAAAAAAGACTAATAACTGTGCCAAGTTTCGTTGCTCTGCTTCTAAGGGAAGTGGGTCAAGGACAGGGTGAGTTAATAAAATGTCTTCTGTTTAACTCATATATTTGTGCATCTTGGATGTAGCACTCTGAACTAACCCTACAAGCAGTTAAGATCACACTTTCACTATTGAGGTTCGTAGATACAAAAAACCCCTTCGACTCTAATATTTTCCATAAAACTGCTAGACTTTGGAATTCCCTCCAAGACTCCTTTTCCCTTAATGTACAAACATACTGAAGTTGGAATGTAATGCAAACAGATACCCTGCTGCTCAATTCCCCACATAGTCCCCTGAAGAAATGATCCTAAATAATAGCCTTGTAGGGGTAAAAAAAAACAACAACAACAAAAAAGAATGGCGTGCTTATATATTTCATTTGTTGGTTTGCAATATGAATTTGTATATATATATATATATATATATATATATATATATATATATATATATATATATATAGGGAGAGAGAGACAGAGAGAGATAGAGAGAGAGACGATTAATCGGATCGGATTCTGGAATCGAAAAAATCGGAATTTTGGGGGGTATTGGAATCGAGAGGATTATTTTTTTATTATTCCATTTTCAATCCAAACAAGCCACAGTGTCACTTTGATGTAGGGGCTACTATCGGGGACAAAAGTTACAGGTATACGATGTAGGGAGTTGAGCAGCAAGATGTCTGTTCACATTACACGAACTTCTGCATGTTAGTACAGTTGGGGAAGCAGGAACCTGGAAAGGAATTCCAAAATCTAGCAGTTCTAGCTATTAGAGTAAATTTGTGCATATTTTCCGATTCCAAACACGATTCCTTTAGTTATCTGTTTTTATTGAATCTTGCTGCTAGTAAAAATAAAATAATCAATATTTATTGATTTTAAAACTACCAGTAAAAGTAAAATTTATAGTTCACCCCACTCCACAAGTGTGTTTTTAATTTGAAAAAAAAAATGCATGCACATTTAAGATGTGTTTTTACCGTAATTGGGAAAAAACAATCGGAGCTTTTTGGAGTATCGGAATCGAAAAAATATGTGCCTATTTTCCGATGCCATTTATTATCTTTTTTATTCGATTTTGGTTTAAGAAGCATCTTCCACTGCTTGTAGTAATAATTAAATAATAAATATTTATTGATTTAAACTTCAAGATGTTTTTTTACGGTAAAATAACCAAGTTAACTATTTAGAGATTTATAAAGAATCGGAATCGGAATCGGTAATTGAATCGGAATCTCTTTACCGTGCTAGAAAACTACTTACGCCTGAAAGTATCCTGTAACTCTATAAGGCCACCATTCGCTCATGTATGGAGTATTGTTGTCACATTTGGGCTGGTGCATCTGCTACTTGTCTCTCATTCCTTGACAGGGTTCAAAAGAGAGTCGCCATCTTGATAGGTCCTGAACTGTCATCTAGGCTTCAGCCTCAGTCCCATCGACGAAATGCTGCATCCCTCTGCCTATTAGCACTTTAATGGTGAATGCTCTAACGGACTACAAGCACTTACGCCTCCTCCCCGTGACATCCCCCGATAAATCCAACAAGCATTTAAGTCCCACCCCTTTTACAGTAGAGATTCCTAGGTGTACGAAAACTTTTTACTCCAATAGTTTCTTCCACAGAACTGCAAGACTTTGGAACTCCCTTCCGGTATTCTGCTTTCCCAACTGTACTGATATGCAGAAGTTCAAATGTAATGTGAACAAACATCTTGCGACTCAGCTCCCTTCATAATGACCCTACAACTTATGTCCCCGATAGTAGCCCCCTACTTCAAAGTGGCATTGTGCCTTGTTTGGGGTGAAAATTGAATAATAAAAAAATAAATAAAATAAAAAGAATCGAGAATTTAGTACAGAATCGATAATTGTATCGGAGTCGAGAAACTATTGGAATCGTCCCATTACTAATAGGCACCCATCCCCGAAAAAACTGAATTCGAAGCATACATAGGTGAGTAGTCTTATACCGCCATGAATAATTACGAGAAAAGTTCTATCTATATTTTTTCATATTGAAATAATAATAACCATTCCTCATCTCAAAAAATCAGAACCGTAATTAAAGTCTTCCTTTTTCTTTTGGCGTATTCTTTGTCTTGGATTTTGCTATGGAAACCGATTGAAAGTTTTTTCGACTTTGAAATGACGCCATTATTCACCCAACTGTGACAAAGCTACGTCGCATTTTTGTCAGTTTAGCGATAATCTCGGGCTGATAAACAAATTGTCGCTCGTGATCAGGACGAATGGCGATCACTTTATGCAAGGCTGGTCGATAGAAGATCTACTAGTTTTGACGTTGGGAATATGCTTGATGTATTTTAGTTGTCGGTTAAGATGGCTGTAGCGGATATACGAGAAAGTGGGCGCGAAAACCACTCTTTTAGTTTCCATTTGATTTTTTATAATTTTTTTTTCTTTTCTTCCCGACACGTCTCCGTGAATTTCCGGTTGTCTTCTCTTTGTTTTGTCGGCGAGGCGATATGGTCATAGAAATCCAACCACAAATCGGAAAATAGCGTGACAGACAGCTAAAGTATATATATATATATATATATATATATATATATATATATATATATATATATAAAATGTTAGAGCTATATTTATTTATTTACGTATATATTTATTATGCTGTTTCTCGTCGCGTATTACGATCTATAATCTTATCTAACGTGAAACAAACTTCTCATGTGACACTATCAGATTATCTCTAATTTTTCACTAGATTGATAAGAAAATCGTCAACACATATTGTTCTCACATGTGGGCTGGTGCATCTGCTACTAGTCTCTCACTCCTGGACTGGACAAGCAGCAAAATCACACCCCTACACAGTAGAGATCCTCAGATACCTGAAAGCCTTCTACTCTAATAGTTTCTTCTCCAGAACTGCTAGACTTTGAAATTCCCTTCCGGGTTCCTGTTTTACACGACTGTACTGACATGCAGAAGTTCAAGTGTAATGTAAACAGACATCTTGTTTCTCAACTCCCTTCATAGTATCTCTGCAATTTGTGTCCCAGATAGCAGCCCCTTACAACAACGTGGAGTTGTGCCTTGTTTGCGGTGAAAACGCAATAAAAATATCTTGTAACAAAAAGCCACACAAGTGTAAAACTGTATTTGAAAATAATGGCAAAACAATAAAACATATAATGTTATCAAATATTCTATTTTTTTTTTTTTTTTCATTTTACCTTAGTCGGAATTCTGAAAAATCAAGGAATTTCTTTTTTGGACTATCACGTAATCTCTATATGCGATGCATAAATATTCGAAAATTCTATTACAGCTTCTTTGATTTCTCAAGTTAGTAAAGGAGTTGATAACTATTACTTTTGCTCTCACTTATTGAGCAGTTAACTATTTTATGGCATAACTTTTGTCTTACTGGATTTCAGGACAAGAATTCATTCAGTCTGCTGGAGTATCCTTCTTAATGTTATTATTATAGACAACATCGCTTAGAATACTCAACATAATTAAATCCCTCTTAGATAAGAGAAAAATCCAGGTTGTCCTCGACGGTCGTACATTTAGACAGTGTGATATAAATGCGGGAGTGCTCCAGGGGTCTATCCTTGGACCTCTATTGTTCCTAATATATATTAATGACCTCCCCGACAAAACTGGGTATATATGCTGATGACACTACACTCTATAACAGGGATGACAGGAAAACAAATGAACACATATCTAAAGAAATGGCAAAAACACTAGAGGATGACCTCCAATCTGTAGTGGAATGGGGACATAAATGGATGGTCACATTCAATGCTGCCAAGACTAAACTGGTTTCCTTCAATAATTACAAGAAACCTTCTCTACCACTCATAGCAATGGCCAAAGACTCTTTATCTGAGAGTACATCTCTCAAACTCCTTGGCCTAACGTTCACAGGAAACATGAGTTGGAACAATTACATTGAAGGCATTGCCAGGGCCCCTGCAAGGAAGGTGGGCTCTCTCTACCGTGCTAGAAAACTACTAACACCCGAAAGTATCCTGTATCTCTATAAGGCCACCATTCGCCCATGTATGGAGTATTGCTGTCATATTTGGGCTGGTGCATCTGCTACTAGTCTCTCGCTCCTAGACAAGGTTCAAAAGAGAGTCGCAAATCTGATAGGCCCTGAACTGGCATCTAAGCTTCAGCCTCTGTCCCATCGACGAAACGTTGCATCCCTCTGCCTGTTCTACAAGTATTTTAATGGTGAATGCTCTGACGAACTGCAAGCACTTGTGCCCCCACGACGTGAACACCCTCAACAAATCCGACAGGCAGCTAAATCACACCTCCACACTGTAGAGATCCCTAGATGTAAAATATCTTTCTACTCCAGTAGTTTCTTCCCCAGAACCGCTAGACTCTGGAATTCCATTCCAGGATCCCGCTTCCCAACTGTACTGACGTGCAGAAGTTCAAGTGTAACGTGAACCGACATCTTGCTGCTCAAATCCCTACATAGTACCCCAGTAGTTGCTGCCCCTGATAGTAGCCCCTACACCAAAGTGGCAATGCGCCTTGTTTGGGGTGAAAATGTAAAAAAAAAAAAAAAAGAAAGAAAGAAAGTTAGTTGCATATCGTTTCGGTCGATTTAACCTTTAACTTTCTTCAGGTGTATTCTGTCAGATTTTGGAATCTTTCTGTCAAATTTTGGAATCTTTCTGCCGAACTCGAGAATCTGCACGGAATTTCGAAAGGAGCGCATTATTTAATCCAGGGGTGTAGCATGCTCTCCCTCCGTAAAACACAACTAAGTAATTCGTAATGAGGATTAAACCTGAAATGTAACCTTTATTACTGAATTTTACCAAGTGCTGTATCCACCACGCCACGGGACCTTGCGAACTGTGTTCGATAGAAATATCTCTGATTTCGACTAGATACACATCAGGAAGGTGGAAGATTACATCGGCCGAAACATTGTGAAAGTAACAATCAAGGTGAGTATAGTAGTCCGAAGAATCCAAAATAATACGAATTTGTTTTTTTGTTTCTTTCTTTTTTTTTTGTCTTTTTCGGTAAGCATTGTTAATAAAAAAAAAACGCTTTATTCGTCCATTGTTTTTGGAACGAAAGGAAACAAACGTGAACCGAAAAGAGAGAAAAGATGTCTATTGAGATAGAAATAAAAGCTGGCATCGAAGTTAATTGTCGACTCATTTCTCTTAATTGTCTTTCTTAACAGACAATTAAAACGAAGGCGTGTGTGGGAGATAGTTAGACATCGTCGCGAATCACGATATTTTTTAAGACTGTTACACTTAAACCTCAGTAGCCCCCCCCTACTTTTTCGTCTTTGCTTTATAAACAATGAATGAGAAATCAATAAATCTGGAAACGAAAACAAAAAAAAACTCGTATTTTGTTTTCGATTTCATTACTAAACAACTCACTACCGATTCTTAATTCTAGACATTTTATCGGCTATTTTCTCTTGTTGAATTTTCAAATGCAAGCGTAAATAACATTTAAGCTGACAAAGCAATTTTAACAAGTGAAGCATGCATGGTCCCCCATGAGTGCACAGTTAACGATGCATAAAAATGACTAAGTTCAGCATTTGTCCCCCACCCATTTAGCCTCAAAAGTACCCAGGGGACGTCCAATCTTGGTGAAAATGAACAAACGGTGCAGTTTTAGGCTTTAACATATATAAATTTGAGTTCTGTACCATGCAAAAAAAAAAAAAAAAAATGACTAAGTCCATCATTTGCCCTTCCATTTAACCCAAGAAGTCCCCAAAGCCTTAACATATTTAAATTTGAGTTTAGCACCATGCAAAACTACTAAATAGACATACCCAGAACATTTTAGAGAAAGATGGTAGAATAGTCTAAAAAATGAAGTGTTTTTATTAGTCCTAAGAGTTATCGCAAAATTATATAGAAATCAGTTAGTTGCAACTTTACAAAAGTTTTATAAAAATCCAAAGCGTCATTTTTTTTTTTAATAATCACAAAAGTGTCATTTTTAGCCATTTGAACCTGAATAACACCCGGGGGGGGGAGCTGAGTTTTCCTGGAAAATCTGCTCTGTTACGTTTTTACTCATATCATGCTAAATTTTTGTGCAAAATTTCAAAAAATTCTAAGGCGTACTTACGAACGGACGAACGGACAAGGGTGAATTTATAGACCTACTCTCCTTTTGCCGGGGGACCAATAAATAAATATATTTATTTTAAAAAAATATTTGCCCTCGTCTGCTCTTTTAACCGTTCTATTTTGAATTTCGATACGCTAGTGTTTAACACAAGTGGATTACATTGTTATTTTAACACATGTGTATATGACTGAGCACCAAAACATTGACTCCGACATTTAATGCATCTAAAACTACGCTTCTCTCTTTTCACTATCAACACTCTGACTCCCATCTGATCCCAATTGAAATTGATGGCTCTCGTCTTGCGGAAGCACCCTGCTTTAACAACCTTCTTAATCTGCCCTTCACTACTGATCTGAAATAGCGAGGTCGCCGGAATAATTGTTGGATCATTGTAGCGCTCCAGATGCACTCCTCTGCCTGTATAAGAGTCAAGTATATCGTAGCATGGAGTACTATTGCTATATTTGGGCCGAAGTTGTTTGGGCCACTGTATCCTGCTTCGAAACCTGGTGGGTGATGCCTTTTTCTCTTCCCTGCAATCTCTTTCCAAAAGAAGAGATATTGCTAGTCTGTCTCTGCCCTATCGTTATTTTCATGGGAACTGCTCGCCTGAGCTCCAATCTATCGTTCCCCCTACCAAACTTTCATAAAAAACACCCTTCTATCTACAACCACTATAAAAAATGCCTCCTACTCTCTATATGTGCCTACATCTAAACGCAAATTCCATGAACAAAGCTTCTTTCCTAGAACTGTCTGTCTTGGTTGTATTTAAGTCCAATGCAAACAAATTTTTGCTGAGCCGTCCTCTTAAATACTCAAGTTATACCAAATTTCAACAACTAACGATTACTGCACTGTTATACTGATGACTAACGTATACTCATTAGGCCCTTCTCCTCGAGTGGCATTTGGATCTTGATAATGCGGTGACACATTTGTGAAAAACAAACATCTATGGATTGTGCTAAACATGGCATATAAAAAATATATTGCCTGAATTTTCTGATGAAGACTCCTTTATGAGTCGAAAATTTTAATTTTACAAAAATAAATGTTTATAATTTTTTTTAAATTTTGCACTTGTCTGTTGCGTATCCACTATTTTTTTTTTTTCGTTTCAATATCACAGTGCTTACTAACAATGGATTTTTCTATGAATTTATTTATTTTTTTTTTAAATACAGTGTGGAACGAGAAAATTGTCGCCCTAGAAAAGACATGTTTCCATTTCCGTTTGAAGAAAATCGTTTTCTGTTTTTTGTTGCAGACCATCTACTGCTTGGCAAGTTGTGTACAAATCTCAAGAGCGATAGGAACCTTCTATCATGTCTAAAAGTAACACAATGTGCACCGAGCGAGATCGGAGATGCGCCGCTGTGCAACTTATGCTCTCGACGGATCTAAGTTATGACAACAGGACCATTGCCAGCACAATCAACAGGCAAATCCGGCCTAACGATGTTTCCGGCAACGGCAATAGTCATTGGTGTGGTTTCAAATGAGGGACACATCATGTCACCTCATATCTTTGAAGTCGGCTTGAAAGTCAACACCAAACTGTATCTGGATGTGCTGAAGAGTGTGGTGATCCTCTGGTGCAATTAGGTGGTCGCTGGAAGACCCTAGGTGTGACAGCAGGACTTGGTACTGGCCCAATTTTCAAAAAGGCCCAGGCTTGGCTTGAGAAGGAGTGCTACGACTTTATTCTCACACTGCCGCATCTTCCCCCGACTTGAACCCGCTGGACTACTTCGTTTACTCATACGTAGGGAACATTACAAACATGACCTCCTACATCACCAAAGCCAGCCTGATCGTCGCCATCCGCTGAGTATTTTAGAACTCCTGCCGTGCTTGTATACAAAAAGCAAGCTTCCAGTCCGGACCCGTATCAAGGCGGTTATTGAGGCTGAAAGCGGCTACATTGAATAGATGTCAGCTCTACTATATAATCAAGTTACCTGAATTGATTCTTTCAATAAAAGATTTAAAATAAAGTTTTTTTAGGGCGACAAATTTATCGTTCCACCCTGTATTATATTTTTTTTTGGAAAATAAAACTACTTTTTTACGTTTTTGTAACCCCAAACTTTAAACAGTGCCACTTGGTTTAAGAATATGAGACCAGATATATGAAGACACTATGTAGAGAGATGAGTTGTGAGATGAAGGTCTGCGTGTCTGTACAGTCAAGCAAACAAGTTCCAAACTTTATGAGCTTGTGCAAAGAAACTATTAAAATAGAAGACTCTCTAGTATCTAGGTATCTCTGCAATGAAGAGGTGGAATTTTACTGCTTGTCGGGTAAGTCGGGTCCATTTTCGTCGCGGGGGTACATGTGCTTCGACTAAGAGAACATTCAAATACCAGTGAAACAGGCACATAGATGCAACATTTCGGCGATGGGACAGGGGTTGGAGTTTGGTTGATATTGCGGAACTTATTAAGTTTGAGATTCTTTTTGGATTCTATCTAAGAGCGAGAGATTAGTAGCAAAGGCACCAGTCAAGATATTGCAAAACTACTTCATGTATAGACGAATGGTGGCTTTGTAGAGATATAAAATACTTTCAGGTGTGATCAATTTTCTAGCACGCCAGAGAGACCCCACCTTCTTCACAGCAACCTTGGCAATATCTTCAATGTATTTGTTCTGATTAATGTTGCTCAAGAATGTTAAGCCGAGAAAAATTTTCGGGTAGCGTATTATTTATCATGATAATAAGTTGTTGAGAAGGTTTTTTGTAATATTTAAAGGAAGGCAGTTTAGTCTTAGTAGCATTGAATGTTACTATCTATTTATGCCCCCATTCCACTGCAAACTGTAGTTTTCCGCAATAGTTTCAGCTATTGCCTAAGATATGTGTCTGTTATAACGCGTGGCGTCATCAGCAAATATATTCATCTGAAATTAATAATGAAAACATCACAACAATTCACGTTAAGATTTTTGTTCCTTAGAAGCGCTGGTTGAGTTTGCATAAATAAAATACGTATTATATACGTTTGAAGCCAAAATAACGCATTATTACAAAATAAACAGACATTTATTTTGTTTAAAATTTATATTGAAATTCATAAATATATTCTTCATCTTTCAAAAAAAAAAAAAAAACTACCGTAAAAACAACAAACGGACTTCAACTTGCCGATTCTCTGCTCCAACAACAACATAACAAAAAAAGAAGAAAGACATATTGAAGATGAAGGTTTCCTTCGAAATATATTTATAAATTTCAATATAAATTTCAAACAAAATAAATGTGTGTTTATTTGGTAATAATGCGTTGTTTTGGCTTCAAACGTATCTTATACGTATTTGATTTTATTCATGCTCAACCAGCGCTTCTAAGGAACTAAAAACCTTAACGTGAATCCCCCGTGACCAAACGTTCCGAGATTTAAAAAAACTACCGTAAAAACAACAAACGGACTTTTACTTTCTGATTTTCTTCTCCAACAACAACAATATGACAAAAAAAAAAAAAGAAAGACACACTAAAGATGTAGGTTTCCTTCGAAATATATGTATGAATTTCAATATAAAGTTCAGACAAAATAAATGTCTGTTTATTTTGTAATAATGCATTGTTTTGGCTTCAAACGTATATTTTATTTATCACAACAATTTATTTGAAAACTTATTTAGCCCGACTCAGCAAATTAATAATCTGAAACATTTTTAAAATCATCACTAAATTAATAAAAAGAAAATTAAAAATGACAAAGGGAAATAATCTATATTTTAGAGTAAAGAGTTTCTACCTTACACTTAAAATATTATTTGTTTTTCTCTGTACGTTTTAAAAAATTTCCGACCATTACCAGGAGAATTTTTTCGAACTTGTGAATATTTATGCCGAACTTTATACAGAGTTTTAAATCTATCTCCTTATTTAATTTTTATTATTTTGTAGATCATATGGAATCATTGGAAGAATTCATAATGTAATTAAATCCTTCTTAAGCAATAGAAAAATCAAAGTTGTCCTCGACGGTCGTACATCCAAACAATATGACATAAATGCGGGAGTACCTCAGGGGTCTATCCTTGGACCTCTATTATTCCTCATATTCATAAATGACCCCTCTGATAAAATTGTTTCGAAGATGGGTATATTTGCCGATGACACCACTCTCTATAACAGATATGAGGGGAAAACAAATGAACACATATCCAAGGAAATGGCAGAAACACTAGAGGATGACCTCCAATCCGTAGTGAAATGGGGACAAAAATGGTTGGTCTCATTCAATGCTGCTAAGACTAAGCTTGTTTCCTTCAATAACTACAAGAAACCTTCTCTACCACTAATAGCAATGGCCAAGAACACATTGCCTGAAAGTAATTCTTTTAAACTCCTCGGCCTAACGTTTACAGGGAATATGAACTGGAATAGATACATTGAGAGCATTGCCAAGGCTGCTGCAAGGAAGGTTGGCTCCCTCTACCGTGCTAGAAAACTACTTACGCCTGAAAGTATCCTATACCTCTATAAGGCAACCATTCGCCCATGTATGGAGTACTGTTGTCACATCTGGGCTGGTGCATCTGCTGCTTGTCTCTCGCTCCTGGACAGGGTTCAAAAGAGAGTCGCCAACCTGATAGGTCCTGAACTGTCATCTAGGCTTCAGCCTCTGTCCCATCGACGAGATGTTGCATCCCTCTGCCTGTTATACAAATACTTTAATGGTGAATGCTCTGACGAACTGCAAACACTTGTACCTCCCCGACGTAACTACCCCCGACAAACCCGACAAGCTACTAAGTCTCATCCCTTTACAGTAGAGATCCCTAGGTGCAAGAAAGCCTTTTACTCCAGTAGTTTCTTCCCCAGAACTGCGGGTCTTTGGAACTCTCTTCCGGGATTCTGCTTTCCCAACTGCAATGATATGCAGAAGTTCAAGTGTAATGTTAACAAACATCTTTCTACTCATCTCCCTTCATAATGACCCCACTAATTAAGTCCCTAATAGTAGCCCCCTGCTTAAAAGTGGCACTGTCCCTTGTTTGGGGTGAAAATTGAATTAAAAAAAATTAATTATTATCAAACCTACAGATCATTGTCCATCATAAATATAAATAAGTGTTAATTAACGCTTTTATACGTTGCGCAACGCATTTAAATTCTGCATATCCTCACGAATTCGACTGGCAACTGAAATAAAGATAGTTGGCCGAAAATTTCGAAACATAAATTAAAACTGTTAATGTCCTCGTAAGTTTATGTTCAAACATGGCCTCTTAAATGGGAAGATATTGTTATAAATAATAAAGCAAACAATGGACGTTTTGATAATAAAAAGATAAATTCAGTTTCGAATTTAAAAATCATAATCTGCAAGCAAGCAATAACTGGACATTTTGATAATGAAAAAGATAAATTCAAGTTCAAATTTATAAAACTATTGATTGGGGGTTAGAAGAGCATTTTGCCGTGAAAAGAACGATAGAGAAAACACAGTCTAGAAACGTTTCTTTTATGTGAAAGTGGTTGTAGGGGAGAAAAAAGGGTATCATCTGTAAGGTTACGAAGGCGTTTTGAACTCTGTGAAGGCAGCTCCTACCCAGATAGGGCACAGTACTCAATCCTAGGACGTATTTAGTTCTTATAGAGGATTGCATCAGAAGTCAGTTATCTATCGGAGCGGGAAAATAATTCTCACCATTTTTTAATAACTTTGGCAACGGATTTGATATATGTCCTCCATTTCGGATTAGGAGTGAAAGTCAGACCCAGGACTTTGTCACCAGAACCATTAATTTAAATTGGGAACAGCTAGACTTTGAAATTCCCTTCCTGCTGCCTAATTCCCTGGTTGTACTGATGTCGCACAGTGCATTGTGCGGAAACATCTGCATGTGTTGGATTGTCTATGGTAGCGGTGGCCGAATGTACACGTTGATGGGGTCTCAGGTTAAAGCCGTTGACATCGCAGGTGCATCGGTGAACTCGAGACTGATATAAACAAAGCGGGTAGCTTATCAGGGGCAGAAGGAGAAAAAACAGACACGTGCCCGGATGTTAGGACACCGCTCGATTGTCCACCGACCACTGTCAACCTCTGCCCTCTCTGCTCCACGTCATCACTAAGTTTCTCGTGCTACACGCGAACAATTGATTTTAGTAGTCGCAGCCTTTTGGAAAAGAAAAGAAATAAAGACATTTATTTTTCTACAAGTTGTTTCGCGTCTGTTTTTTTTGCCAGAGAGCGCTGAGAACGCATCACTGATATGCAAAAGTTTAAATATAACATAAACAAATATCTTTTTAATTTTTGCTAGACATGGCCCCAATTAGTAGCCCCTTACGTCCAAGTGGCGATATGCTTTGTAAGGAGTGAACATGAGTAAAAAAAAAAAAAAAGATGGAGGTCAAAACGTTGATGATGAAAAGAAAAACGTTTGGTTATAGATGCGTTAAAGATTACCAGCCACCCTTTTCCCTATTGCACCACGTGCTCAAAATCAGAAGAGAGAGAGAATCGGAAACATCTTGCTCATTTCCGGTCGGTTTAAAATAAATTCTTTGCTTTATCTAGCATGAGCGGGAGGCCCGTTCGTACAATACACTTAAATACATTTTAATGCATGTAGATTTTGTATTTATTCTCTATTGATTATTATATTGTACCTAATATATTGCACTGATTTCAAAAGGTGAAGCATGTCATGAGTGTCATCAGCTAGCATCGAAACAAAAACATTCAGTGTTACAGCCGTGTCTCTTACTTATGTAGACACCGAGAGATAGGTAAAAAAATATATAATATCAAACGGCTTAAAGGAAAGAATGAATTTAGGCATGCCCAGAAATAAGTAAAATTATGTCGGTAAGTTGAAACGGATAGTTTGCATTTCAACTTGCTCATATATGTGTGTGCGCGTTATTCATCCATCCAAACAAACAGTTTACTCTTTATAAACCGTTCTTGGTTTATGGTGACTATTTCCTGTTAATTTCAGTGTTATGTGACCAGCAGTTCAAGAGTTTATCGGTTAAATATTTATGCACAGCAAACATAGAAACAGAGAGACACGCAAACTTAGGCGGTTCCACTTCAATTAAATTTAATTCAATTTCAATTCAATTTATTTGGCATTTTATTCTGCTTCAATGTTATGTAGATTGTTTGTTTTTGTTTTACGGCATATCAACTCTTTTCAGATTATTTAATGCCGAATCCAAAGATTTTGAAGAACAAATTTTTAATAGAGTATATTTGTTTTTGTTTTTTTTTTAAAGTCGGTTTCTATTTAACCCATAGTTGGGACCCTAACAGGTACTACCACTCTGGGTCAGAGTGGACCTGGGAGCAATAGCAATTCAAGGGTGGCTCCGCACTTCCCAAAGCCCGCAAGCTGGGGCCTCACCATCGGATATAGTTTAAGATCATATCCAGGAGCAATGTTATGTAGAGAAAGCACGGTGAAAATTTTCAGAGAAGAGGGCACCTGTTTAAATTTACATTAAATTGCTGCATTGTTAGTCATTCATTACTTTACTTAGAAGTATATTCCAAGGATCAGGCATTTTAATTCAGAACGCAACCCTCCTTCGGTACAACTGATATCGACGGTGAAAAAGTTTCATGTGATTCCAAATAGACCTCTTTCTGATTTGAGTTGATATTCTAACCAACGTAACGAAACGGTGCACTCCTACTGTAACAGAGGGTCGGCGAACAAAATCAGCAGCATCCGTAGGACGACTGTTACGAAAATATTAGCAGCAACTGTCTAGCATATATGGAAATTAAGCAAGTGTCTACGCGCTGACGTCAGAGAAAGAAGCAGATAAAAAGAAAAAGACGAGAAGTAAGCTGCATGCCGAGCAAGAAACGTTTGCAGCGCGGTGTGGCAGGGAGAAGGACTTTTAAAAAGCACATGTGGTATGACAGAGCGTTGTAAAACACATGCATGTGCGAAAGATCTTTTGAAAGATAATGAAATGCATTGTTAGAAAAACCACGAATAAATGCTTTTTTTTTTACACAGTGATCACCACTTATCAAGGCCCGGAAGCCACTCAGGGATAAGGGTTATTGCAAGTACATTACGTTAGTGTGGAGATTTGATGAAGTGTTTAATTAAGGGGGCGGTTCATTAGGAATTTGTTAACATTGGACTTGAAGACATCCAAGTTTTAGTCCGGATGGGAAGCAGGCAGACGGAACAGAGTTCCACAGGCGTTCAGTTCTAAGAAAGAAGCTTTGTTCATGGAATCCGCGTTTTAATTTAGGCACAGATATAGAGTGGGGGAAACTTTTGACAGTGGATTCAGCTAGACGGGTGTTTTTCGTAAAAGATTGGCGAGGGGGGGCCAGGGATTGGAGTTCAGACGAGCACCTGCCATGGAAATAACGATAAAACAAGGATAGGCTCGCAAAACGTCTCTTCTGTGGGAGAGAGGTTGTAGGGTAGAGAAAAGAGCATCCCCCACTAAGCCACGAAGTCTATTTTGTACTCTGTCAAGGCAGGATAGGCTGTTTTTAGCAGCTCCTGCCCAGATATGGCAACAGAATTCCATCCTTGGACGTACTTGGCTTTTATATAGATAGAGAATTGCATCAATAGTGAGATATCTTCTGGAGCGGTAAAAGGATCCCACCATCTTTCCAGCGACCTTGGCAACAGACTTGATGTACGTGTTCCATTTCAGATCAGGAGTAAAGGTCAAACCCAGAAGCTTGTCAAAACACGGGGCCTCACCCAGAAGAGAGCCATCCATCACAATTGATGCCAGCTGGGGATCAGAGCGTTGATGATGTAAGGATAGGAGTTTGGTTTTGGATGCATTAAAGGTAACCACCCACATCTTCCCCCCACTGAACCACGCGCTCGAGATCAGAGAAGAGAGAATATGAGAGAACTTTGTCATTTACAGCCTTTGATGTGTTGCCGTAGATGGTCGTGTCATCAGCATAGATGTCAACGAATGATTTAAGTATGTGTTTAGGGAGGTCATTGATGTAGATCAGGAAGAGAGTTGGGCCCAGGATTGACCCCTGAGGGACTCCAGCATTTATATTGCAGGCCTCCGATTTTTGTCCATCTACCACTACTCTTATGAGCCTATCGGAGCCTATCGGCTTTTCATTTGCACTTTAAAAAAATGACGAGTTGTTTTTATTTTTTTTATTTTTTGGTTGTTTGTTCCTTTGTTACTGTACCAGAAACGTGTAGGTCTGAGAGGTTTAATAAGTAGCGACATGGTTCGATTGTAACGGCCACGTAATACTAAAACAAGTATTCCATCGTTCACAGAATAAAAGATGGTTTATACATAGTCTTGTCAGCCGGGTTAATTAATGTGCCATTAATTCTTCCTATGCACAGCTTCGCAATTCTATACGGATCTAATTTTACTCTTTGTTAATTTTTTATTATCCGAAGCTTGTAGGATGAATAAACGTTTATTTACGAACTATAAGTTGATATTTTGCACTGATCTTGTGCCAATCTTTAACACAGTTCCTAATTTTAACTTTTTTTCTGGCAACATCGACCGACGGTTTATAAAAATAATAAACAGAGCGGTAATGGACGTCCGATTAAACGAAACAGGGCAAATTTATCTATTATTTTCCGTATTACTATATCAAAAGCAGGACCTGTGGAAATTCCACAGTAGACTAATTCATATGTAATATACTGATGTTATTATTCTGTGGATGTTCAGCGCAAATGGAGACGCCTTTATATTATTGTAGCTCTTTTGTTAAAACTGCAAAAGTATTTATCTAAACCAGCAGGGACGCTCGGCGTAGCCCGACCTAAATACGCTTAAATATGATATTTTGATTTATGCAGATTTCGTATATATTATTATAAAGTTGATTTTCTATCAATTCTTATATATAAGTTGCGATTTCAAAAATAAAAAAAATGTATCCATATGACTTGGGTGCATCAGCCTGACACGAAACCGAAACCAAAATTATATAGACAAAGAAATATATATATATATATATATATATATATATATATATATATATATATATATATATATATTTCTGTGTAAATATATTTTATTTGATTATAATATATATCAATCCTTATTTAAGAAAATCAATGTAATTACAGAGCAATATATTGAATGAATGGCAAAGTCTATATTCCAAAGTCCATGATGTTGACCATCTTAGAATTTATTCCTTTAATTCAGTTGGCATTTACAATTCTTCACAGTATCCGTTTCGTAGTACAAAATCAATCATTTAATTATTATATAAGTCAGTGAATGTATCATGCCTTTAACTCATCAGAAGATATAGGAAGAGGAAATAAACTGCGTTTTGACATAATTAATATAATTAATATATATATATATATATACATATATATATATATAAGTAGATTGTAGTTTGCTTGAAGCATTGTTGAAGAAAATTATAAGGTAAAATTAAAAGCCAAGAACAATGCGAGATTTTTTTTATATAGAGTAAAATTAAATGAAAACAAAAGAAATAAATTTCTTTTTTTTTATTGTTTGTTTTTTCTTTTTCACACAAATTTTAACTCTAAACAACAGTCATTTTTTTTTGTTTTTTTTCTGTTGTATTCAATGGTGTTATAAATCTCAATATATTTCAGACCTATTAGTCCTTTTTCAAGAGAAGACAGCGGAAGAGTGTTCAAAATTGGAAAAGCAGCCGCAGAGTTTGCCACGTGATACCGCGAAATATAGAACAAAAAATGACGAATCTTTAATTATTTCAAAAAATACTCCCACACTAAACAATAGACTGGAATTGAGCTCCGCTTTTATAATATAAGTTTAAAACATAAGAAAAACAATAATTAAAATAATAATAAAAAAACAAACAAAAAAAAACCCTTGCTTGAATAGTCATCTCCCTTGATTCACAAACGCAACAAGTATTTCAAACAGCAACTGATTTATTTTAACGTTCTCCTAACGTCATTTTTTGTTCTATATTTCGCGGTATCACGTGACAAACTCTGCGGCTGCTTTTCCAATTTTGAACACTCTTCCGCTGTCTTCTCTTGAAAAAGGACTAATAGGTCTGAAATATATTGAGATTTATAACACCATTGAATACAACAGAAAAAAAACAAAAAAAAAATGACTGTTGTTTAGAGTTAAAATTTGTGTGAAAAAGAAAAAACAAACAACAAAAAAAAGAAATTTATTTCTTTTGTTTTCATTTAATTTTACTCTATATAAAAAAAATCTCGCATTGTTCTTGGCTTTTAATTTTACCTTATATATATATATATATATATATATATATATATATATATATATATATATATATATATATATATAGAATGACTGACGAATTTTTATGATTTCAGGTTCAAATGAATAGCTACAGAAGGAAGTGCAATACACCCTATTAAAGTCTAATTGTCACAGCTGGTGAATTTCAAAAATGCAGTCTGGACGTGAGGACACTTTAGAAGAACGATATGAAATAATTTTCGGGTGGCATAAGATATGCAAGAAAGGCAAAGATTACGTGAGGATGATGAGAAATGTGGAAGGAGTAAGGAAGTCAGAACACCAAAGTTGATTGGCCAAATTGGTGTTCTGGCTTCCTTACTCCTTCCACATTTCTCATCACCCTCACGTAATCCTTCTCCTTTAAAATTCTTTAAGTTGATTGGCCAAATAAAGAATTTTATGAATAAAGGCCGTTGTGTGTAAATAAATGCGCAGTTTGGTGTCAGTGTGGGAATTGTACACACAATTATCTACGAAGAACTGAAGATGCGGAAAACTTCTGCGAATGCATCAGTCCATAATCCATCCTTGTTACAGAATATTTGACCAACATGGGGATCAAGATAGTTCCTCACCCTCCCTATAGTCTATACCTTGGTCCCTGTGACTTTTGGATATCGCTTAAGCTCAAGGAAACCTTAGGGTATGTCATTATGAGACAACTGAAGAGATTAAATAGGCGGTGACGATGGTCATTGACACGCTCACACAAGAGGACTTTCGTGGGGACTTCGAGAAAATGTGCAACAGGTGCATTGCAGACGGAGGAAATAACTTCGAAGGGGGACTAGAATTTCATGTGTGTACTAGCAATAAAAATGCCTATACAAAAATGTTTGGAAACTTATTGAAGACACCTGTTATGTCAGACTTGTGCTCCCATAGAGACGAATACTCCTCCCCCCCCACTATTCTCTGAATTTTCATTTGTGCTTATATTTCTTTAAGGAAAACCATTGCCACAAACTATTCGTTATCAATTGGATTTCCAATCTTATATTCGAACCGTGACTGCGTTTATGTGTATATTCTTCCGGAATGTTCCTTTTCGCCAATCACACCGAAATAATTCTCGGCTTAGCTTCCTTGTATCTCAAAGATCCATTGAAAAACAAATCGATTCTTCAAGCAATCAGTTGACAAAGAATAAAAAAAAAGATAAATACGAAAAGAAAAAAGATGAAGAGGATTACAAAGCGAAAACCGCAAAGAGAAAAAAAAAAAGAAGAAAAAAAGAAAATAACTTATCAAATCGTAACCCGATCTTGGCCATAGTAAATATTTGATTCAATATTCTGCTAACGATTCTGATATTAACTAAGGTTTTCCGAACAATCCGGGGCAAATCCTGTTAATTCTCTGCTGGGAAAATCTTCGTCTAGTTTATTTATTTTTGTAATTTCATTGCTGGATTATTACTGTTGATGGTGAAACATTTTGGCTTGTCCATTTTCGCCGTCGGTTCTTCGTCGCCATCTTAATTTTCGGCAACATAAACAGCCTGTTGCAAGCATCGTCGTCAAATCTAGATACGGACCGAATCGCTGGCATTCTATTAAAAAAATCTCCCCAGATCGATAGTAAATAGGTTAATATTAAACAGCATAACGCATTCATCTATCAACAATACTAATACGGTGTATATATATATATATATATATATATATATATATATATATATATATATATATATATATATATATATATATACATATATATATATATATATATATATAACTACTTCATTTACTCACATAAAATTAATATACGAAAGTATAGATTTATGCGTAAACTTTAAGTATTTGCTTCAAAAGTGCTCAATACGTAGGTAGAGCTAGTTAGTAATTTATAAAATATATATGGCGATTGAGCTACACTGAATATTCGGCGTTTCATCCACTCTAGGATTCGTCAGGCGCATAAGCCTGACGAATCCTAGAGTGGATGAAACGCCGAATATTCAGTGTACCTTCATCGCCATATATATTTTATATAAATTACTACACACACATATATATATATATATATATATATAATTTATTTATACAAGCATTGATGGCTACATATGTGCATACATGTTTCTGTAATCACTTCCGTTTTCGAGGGAAATTGTTGGCCTGAAGACGTAATCTCCCCAGCACGGATAAATAAATTTAATATATCTGCTCTGTTTACTCATTGGGCACTTTTTGGTAGACACATGTTGTTTCATTGGATGTACTTCACGGAAACTAAATTCTACTGCCATAATATATATATATACATATATATATATATACATATATATATATATATATATATATATATATATATAACTACTTCATTTACTCACATAAAATTAATATACAAAAGTATAAATGTATGCGTAAACTTTAAGTATTTACTTCAAAAGTGCTCAGTACGTAGGTAGAGCTAGTTAGTAAGTTATAAAATGTATATGGCGATTAAGCTACACTGAATATTCCGCGTTTCATCCACTCTAGGATTCTTCAGGCTTATGCGCGAAGTCTGTGGTTTTTTTTGTTGTTATTCTATGCGCAACTTCTATTGAGATTTTATTTTTTATAACTTACTAACTATATATATATATGTGTGTGTGTGTGTGTGTGTGTATGTGTGTGTGTCTGTGTCTGTGTGTCTGTGTCTGTGTGTGTTGTGTGTCTGTGTGAGTTTCATAGGTAGGTTTCATAGAAGACAATTTTAACAAAGTGCACGATTATAAACAAAATATAAAAATATTGTTTGAGAAGATCAGGAAAACATCAATAACGTCGGTTTCAATTCCTAAAGGGAAAGTTATTTAGTCGCATCTGTTTACACCAGTCCTCCGGGGAGACAAATGCTGAAGAGTATCCGATATAGGCGAGCAAATATCTATCCTCCTTTTTTGGATTTGAAACCGACGGTACCGATGCTTTTCTAATCTTCTCTAACACAAAAATAAATATATATTTATACATATTTATTTATATATATATAATATCCTAACAGGGAGACTCGTCGTTGCCCGGGATTGAATGATCGTAAACGAATGTTTCACACTCCCATATATTTATTATCAATGATATCAGTGAAATCACTCATTCAATCAAATCGATTGATAGCCTGTTCTAGTGATTCATCGTGGTGTACCGGAGGTCAACTTAAGATGCTTAACTGCGTGGATTTTGTACAACAAAATATATTGTAGTCTATATTGCACTGCAGAGAACCTATTGTTAATTATATATATATATATATATATATATATATATATATATATATATATTATTTTTAAAATGTAAATCCAGACAGTTGGCGAGATGGTCCATGGGTAAGGGTTTAGGCTCATTACCGTTGGGTCCCGATTTCTAATCTCGCTAGATACAGCCACTCTGATGAGTCGTAGACGACTAAACACGTGTCAGTGGATAATCACATTTTAAAAAGAATATATATACTGCTCCCCATGCGGGGGTACCAAATTGGTTAAAAGGGAAAATTATTCCCAACTCGCATTTGGGTAAAAATGCACTTTCGTAAATAATTGAATTCATTCAAAACATATCGCTAAAACCAAAACAAAACAACATCTAAGTAAATCGCGATATATCCAGACAGTTGGCGAGATTGTCAATGGGTAAGGGTTTAGGCTCATTACCGTTGGGTCCCGATTTCGAATCTCGCTAGATACAGCCACTCTGATGAGTCGTAGACGACTAAACACGTGTCAGTGGATAATCACATTTTAAAAATAATATATATACTGCTCCCCATGTGGGGGTACCAAATTGGTTAAAAGGGCAAATTATTCCCAACTCGCATTTAGATAAAAAGGACTGTATGTCGATGACTACACACACGCATATATATATATATATATATATATATATATATATATATATATATATATATATATATATAAATATATATATATATATATATATATATATATGAGTGTGTGTGTATACACATACACACATTTATGTGCAGGCATACGTGTGTATGTGTATACACACACACGCATATATACTTCATAAAATAAGCAAACATGTACAGGGAACAATGATGAACGAAACAGAAAACATTGGGACATATTTTAATCAATCAACACATATCGATCAAATGACACATTTGCATCGATGTGTCAAGGTTAGCTATCAAGCTGTCCATTACGGACGATCATGATTGGTGTAAATTTAATTACGTCATTTGTAATCCATCAGAATTTTCTGTCCCGCGAGAAATCACCAACAACTGACTAAACGTGATTATCGCCCTTTCTAATTTCGGCCTCCGTCGCCCGGAAAAGATGAGACAAGAAAGTTAGTATATCGATGCGAATAGCAATAGAACGACGCCATATTTGTTTGCATTTTTGCTATTTTGAAAATGCTATTATAATGGCATCATCAAATTTTTCCCGGCTGTTCCTAAAATAGCAATGCGTATTAAATGAATAGTTTGGAATAGGAGTTGTTATTTTACTTCATCTTTCCAACCCTTCACGGCCGGTTTATCGGCTCTAGCACCGTAGCTAAAAAAAAAACGACACATCCGATATTTCGGTCTTCTAATAATACTGTAGAACTCTCTTTTATTTGCTTGCTTTCCGGCTGACTACAATATGGTCGTCTTCAAGTCCAACGTAAACAAATTCTTGTTGATCCGTTCTGCTTAAATAATCCAATTTACCAAATTTCCACTACTAAGGATTATTACGACATTGTCCATTTGATTAATACACTCTTTAACCCTTCATTGACTCCAAGACAATGATTGGTTTTATATAGTTTTTTATTCACCTTCCAGGTGTTGATCTGACCCTGTCGGTGGGGCATTAGAATACGCCGACTGCCCCCCTGCAGAGGGTAAAAGTCCCTTAATGGGGGTCCTGGATATGACCTTAAACTATATCCGGTGGCGAGGCCCCAGCTTGTGGGCTTTGGGGAGTGTGGAGCCACCCTTTAATTACCATTGCTCCCAGATCCACTCTGACCCGGAGTGGTAGTACCTGTTAGGGTCCCAACTATGGGTTAAATAGAAACCGACGTGAAAACAACAAATATATTCTATTAAAAACATTTTTCTTCAAAATCTTTGGATTCGGCATTAAATAACCCGAAAAGGGTTGATATGCCGTAAAACAAAAACAACCAACCAACCAACCAGATGTTGATCACAGAAGAATGGAAAGTGAATGTCTTTGCTTGCGTGGTTATTTCAAGGTCTTATTTTCACACACGTCAGCTCCCCTTCCACAGTTTAGGTGGAACAAATAGCCAATCCATATCTCAAGAGTTTAAAAACGTAGTATATTTTTGATGCATATTATTATCGCAACCACGGATGCGGTAATGTTTGCGAGGATAAGCTGATGACAACAGAACACATGCTACGCGATCTAATGTTTCAGATAATGATGATATTAGAATAAAACTGATATCACACTTATTCCTGAATTGAGTATTGAATAAAATATACTTTACTTTGAAAGTGATGCAATGACGAAAATCCTAGAGGAACACCCCCATCTGTATTGGAATGAGGTAAAAAAATGGATAGTAATGTTCAATGCCGCCAAGACCTAACTCGTTTCTTTTAATAATTACAAGAAACTTTCTACACCACTAATAGCTATGGCTAATGATAAATTACCTGAAACTACTTCGTTCAAACTCCTCGGCTTAACGTTCATAGCGAACATGAGTTAGAACAAATTTCGAGTGCATTGCCAAGACTGCTGCAGGGAAAAATTAAATCCAACCCTATGAATCTCGTCAAGATATTAAAAACATCATCATTTGCGTTACGGTGAGGTCGATGTCGATAATCGAAAACATCCGATTAAAGAAAGAAACAGTCTGATTTTGACCAACGTTAACACCCTTATAAAGCCTAACATCACAAATGTATTTGATATTAATAGCTATATATATATTAATATATGCGTGTGTGTGAGCATGTCTTGTTTGCTCAGAAACTATATGAATACATGATAGCTTAACGATTTTTACACATAGATATGCAAACATGCAAACATGCTACCGTGCTAGAAAATTACTTACACCTGAAAGTATCTTGTACCATTACAAGGGCACCATTCGGACATGTATGTAGTACTGTTGTCACATTTGGGCTGGGGCATCTTTTTTTTTACACAGTGATCACCACTTATCAAGGCCCGGAAGCCACTCAGGGATAAGGGTTATTGCAAGTACATTACGTTAGTGTGGAGATTTGATGAAGTGTTTACTTAAGGGGACAGTTCATTAGGAATTTGTTAACGTTGGACTTGAAGACATCCAAGTTGTAGTCAGGTAGGAAGCAGGCAGACGGAACAGAGTTCCACAGGCGTGCAGTTCTAAGAAAGTAGCTTTGTTCATGGAATCCGCGTTTTGATTTAGGCACAGATATAGAGTGGGGGAAATTTTTGACAGTGGATTCAGCTAGACGGGTTTTTTTCGTGAAAGATTGGCGAGGGGGGGACCAGAGATTGGAGTTCAGACGAGCACCTGCCATGGAAATAACGATAAAACAAGGATAGGCTTGCAACGTCTCTTCTGTGGGAGAGAGGTTGTAGGGTAGAGAAAAGGGCATCCCCCACTAAGCCACGAAGTCTATTTTGTACTCTGTCAAGGCAGGATAGACTGTTTTTAGCAGCTCCTGCCCAAATATGGCAACAGTATTCCATCCTTGGACGTACTTGTATTTTATATAGATAGAGAATTGCATCAGTAGTGAGATATCTTCTGGAGCGGTAGAAGGATCCCACCATCTTTCCAGCGACCTTGGCAACAGACTTGATGTACGTGTTCCATTTCAGATCAGGAGTAAAGGTCAAACCTAGAAGCTTGTCAAAACACGGGGCCTCACCCAGACGAGAGCCATCCATCACAATTGATGCCAGCTGGGGATCAGAGCGTTGATGATGTAAGGATAGGAGTTTGGTTTTGGATGCATTAAAGGTAACCAGCCACATCTTCCCCCACTGCTACTAGTCTCTCACTCCTGGACAAGGCTCAAAAGAGTGTCATCAACCTAATAGGTCCCAGACTGTCAGCTAAGCTTCAACGTCTGTCCCATTGACGAAATGTTGCATCCCTCTGCCTGGTTCATAAATATTTTAATGGTGGATGCTTCAACGAACTACAAGCCCGTGTACCACCTCGACGTAAATACTCCCGACAAACCCGACAATCAGCAAAATCCCACCCCTTCACAGTAGAGATCCCTAGATGTAAGAAAGCCTTCTTATCTAATAGTTTCTTCCCCAGAACTACTAGACTTTAGAATTCCCTTCCGGGTTCCTGCTTTCCCAACTCTACTGACATTCAAAAGTTCAAGTGTAATGTAAACAGACATCTTATTGCTCAACTTCATACATAGTATCCCTGCAATTTACGTCCCAGACAGTAAACCCATACAACAAAGTGGAATTCTGTCTCGTTTAGGGTGAAGATGCAATAAAAAGAGCAAAGTCGACTGGATCTGACATAAATATACATGTAGTACAATAACACTTGAATAAAAGTAATAGTATAGTTTCGGCTTCAGACAGACACATAAAGATCTATATATAAATATGTATATATATATGTGCGTGTATGTGTGTATAAATGTGTGTGTGTGTGTGTGTGTGTATGTACGCACGTTCTGATTGTTCAGAAACTATAATGTTGCATATTGGGTTATATTAGAAGGGATCTGTTAGAAGTACATTCATTACTGTACATTCATTAGTGTGTGTCTTTGCGTATTATGCCTAAAGGTTCTTATATCTTCAGGGAGGTCAGAATTCTTGATTTTCTCTTGTAGGATCTCATTCGACGTTCTGCTCCATTTTTCAAACTTTGAATAATGGTAGCAATATAATAATACCTTCTTTTGTGCAACTGTCCAGGGTTGGGTTTTTAGGCCTCTTCTGTTTCCTTTTCTTGTAGTTGCACATGATGGTTTGGGGCCAGGATCTAATTCACGATCTGTTGGCTGATCCAAGTGGACCTCTGTCATGGTAGTGCCATTATCTGAGGTAAGAGGGTTCACACCTTCAAATATCTTTTCTCGTCTGGTGTGTGAACGAGGTAAGGGACCCTTTTTATCCTGGGCGACGGCCAGCTAGTATGTATTATTTTTGGTATTCATTTTCATTTTATTTTATTTCCTCATTGTCAGCGGCTTTTGCTTTAATATTCAAAGCTACCCCCTATAAATAGAGGGGTTTCCCCTATCCGCAACCTGGGGACGCTCTGTATGGCTTGAGGATACAGCACAACAGCTATATATATATATATATATATATATATATATATATATATATATATATATATATATATACGTGTGTGGGTGTGTTCTTATCAATGTTCTTCTTATGTGTGTGTGTGTGTGATTCTTCTAATGTCTTTTTGCCTTGCCTAGGGATGTTTCCGATGACGTGTATGCGCAAACAAATGCAATGCAAACATACCTGAATTTGCCTTGGCCAGCGATGATATTCTCTCCTTCGCTGGTTCTCCATCTTGCTGGGAGTCGGGTCACTGCAAACAGATTCATTGATGAACAAACAAGATGGACTTGAAATTTCAATCTTTATTCAAGGCAAATTCTACATCTCGGATCCTGGTTGTCGGGAGGCACCCAAATTCCCGTCCGCTTAATCTGCCGCCTAGACCCTCTCTCCACCGTCTCGTCATCACCGGAAGTTACCCAGAATTCAGTGTCACCTTCCAATTTCCGGTGCACTCTATCTGGGCCACTCAAGGTGACTGAGTTTGACAGCTGTCAAAACTAACCCTGCTAAACTATTTAATGAGAAAATAAACATTCTTATTTTCTTTATGTATTTTCGCTAGCATCAACTAAAAGGCGCTCTTTCCGTGCGTGAGTTTATGTGCGTGTGAATTTATTCTCTGTGGACTCCGATACGGCTGAGTCGTTTATTTTCATTGTTATAATTTTTCGTACATGTACTTGATGAGTCTGGAAGATTTTCTATATAAGTTATACATTGGAATGTCTCCGATGAATATCGACAATCGATAATTGAAAACATCCGATTTAAGAAGGAAACAGTCTGATTTTGACCAACGTTAACATCCTTATAAAGCCTACCATCACAAATGTATTTTATATTAATAGCTATATATAATTATTTTACATAGGGTCACCACTTATCAAGGCCCGAAGGCCACTCAGGGATAAGGGTTATTGCGTGTACAGTAATCAATGAGATAGTATTGTAGTAATCATTAGTATTGGAGGTTTGATAGAGTGTCTTACGTAAGGGGACGGTTTGTCAGGAGTTTGTTTATGTTAGACTTGAAGACGCCCAAGTTGTAGTCAGGTGGGAAACAGGAAAGCGACAGAGAGTTCCATTGGCGTGCAGTTCTAAGAAAGAAGCTTTGCTCATGGAATTTACGCTTTGATTTAGGCACAGATAAAGAGTGGGGGAAATAATATATATATATATATATATATATATATATATATATATATATATATATATAGTAATGAAATAAAAAGCATGTCGCTTTTACCTGATATACGCAATGGCAAACTTCAAACTAATACAAATACCAGTATTTATATATAAATAATTTAATCTCAACCAAATAAAAAAGCTCAATACACAATAGAGAGCAATAGCTTATCATAAGAGAAAGAAAATTAAAACTGCAAGTTGAACTTTACAATCCAAATTTATTGTTTAACTGAATACTTCAAAAAACAAATTACAAAGTCCTTATTCCATGGAGTTTCAAATAATGTTATTCTTGCTGTTCTTTTCATCAGAAGACATAAAGAAATCAGCAAATTATATTTGTAGCAATGTTATAATTTGATGGTTATGGCATTTAGTGAAACCGCAATCTCTGGTCCCCCCTCGCCAATCTTTCACGAAAAACACCCGTCTAGCTGAATCCACTGTGAAAAATTTCCCCCACTCTATATCTGTGCCTAAGTCAAAGCGCGGATTCCATGAACAAAGCTTCTTTCTTAGAACTGCGCGCTTGTGGAACTCTGTTCCGTCTGCCTGCTTCCCTCCGGACTACAACTTGGATGTCTTCAAGTCCAATGTTAACAAATTCCTAATGAACCGCCCCCTTAAGTAAAAACTTCATCAAATCGCCACACTAACGTAATGTACTTGCAATAACCCTTATCCCTGAGTGGCTTCCGGGCCTTGATAAGTGGTGATCACTGTGTAAAAAAAAAAAAAAAATTATAGTCATAAATTGCCAAGAAAAACAAGTGAAAAAATATTGGATATGCAAAAATATATATATATATATATATATGAAAACAAACCGCGCGTAATATTTCAACTTGCATGAAGATTCTCTCAAAGTAATCCGAAAGGCGAAAATAGTTATTTAGTGAGAATGAAATCCAAAATTAAATCAGGTGTGATGATGCATATAGTCCGATTGAAAAGTTTTCAAAGCAGCTGAAATAATGGAAATTGCTGTTTTTTTTTTTTCGGATAGTGCAGTAGTCCAAAGAGAACATGATCTCCAGTCAAATGGGACCGAAAAATTAAAAAGAAAAGAAACGCAGCATGTCATATTTCATCGCTGGCTTAATTAGAAAAAAATTCAAATGTATATATATATATATATATATATATATATATATATATATATATGTGTGTGTGTGTGTGTGTGTGTGTGTGTGAGTGTGTGTGTGAGCATGTCTTTTTCGCTCAGAAGCTATATGAATACATGTTAGCTTAACGAATCTTTACGCATAGTAATGCAAACATACATGCACACACACCTATATATATATATATATATATATATATATATATATATATATATATATATATATATTGGTTGGTGCGTGTGCGTGTGTGTGTGTGTGTGTATGATTCTACATGCATATATATGCATGTATATTTCTTCTGGAATGCTGAATGACCAGAATTCATCTTGCTAATGCATATTCCAATGGTAATGTCTTTAGTCGCTGAACCCCCTTTTTTGCATGTCACCACCTCCACTTTAAATAGCATAGGCAACCACACACCCAGCCAACTATTCGATAACCCTGGCGCGTTCACATAGCCCTTTCAGCTCGTCCACTTCCACACGGTTTTCAAGCAACCCTTTTGTTCCTCGGCCATCACTGCCACCATCCACGGCTCAAACTGGCAAATTCATTGCACTTAGAGATCACCAAAGTTGACCAGGTATTCTTCTTTTTTTTATTTCATTTTGTTTTAGTTTTCGCCGTAAAATGATTGTTGCAATGCGGTTGTCATGCAGCAGGTCTCGTTTGACTTATAGGGCCATCACTTAGGGCCTGTGTTCATAGCCGCGCTGGGGTTGGCTGAGATTGATGAGGGATGGGGTACGATAGTACAGAGACAAAACAAAATATAACTCTAATGGAAAGCAAAGCAGTGGGCTAATGATTAGATTAAACGTTAAACCACACACACACACACACACACACACACACATATATATATATATATATATATATATATATATATATATATATATATATATATACATATATGACTACTTCATTTCAGTGTTAAATGCATAGGTAGAGCTAGGTCGTAAGCTATGAAAATATATATGGCAATTAAGCTACACGAGATATTCCGCGTTTCATTCTCGTGAGAATTCGTCAGGCTTATGATTAAATTGTGGTTATCGTGCATTTTTATATACGCACATGCTATTGAATTTTCTAGTTAGCCAAATCGGCTTCCTAGTTAGCGGTGGCAACTAGGAAACTGATTGGCTAACTAGAAAATTCAAAACTTTTTGCATAAACCTGACGAATACTCACGAAAATCAAACGCGGAATATTCTGTGTAGCTTAATTGCCATATATATTTTCATAATTTATGATATATATATATATATATATATATATATATATATATATATATATATACATCATAGTGGCTGAATCTGGCGAGATTCGAAATCAGGACCCCGTGATAAGAAGCCTAAACCTCTCGCACGAATGCTAATTTATCGCATTTTTACGTAGATGTTGATTAATTGTTTTTGTTAGGGATACGAAAGTGCATTTTTACCTAAATGCTAGTTGGGGATAATAATAAGTAAATTTATTCAAAAAGTATCCCTAACAAAAACAATTAATCAACATCTACGTAAAAATGCGATAAATTAGTATTCGTGCGAGAGGTTAAGGCTTCTTATCACGGGGTCCTGATTTCGAATCTCGCTAGATTCAGCCACTCTGATGAGTCGTAGACGACGAAACGCGTGTAAGTGGATAATTATATTTGAAAAACAATACATATGCCGCTGGCAAACTGGTCAAAGGGAAAATTATTCCCAACTCGCATTTAGATAAAAAGCACTTTCGTACAAATAATTGAATTCAGTCAAAAGTATCGCTAATATAAACAATATATATATATATATATATATATATATATATATATATATATATATATATATATATATATATATATTGTTTATATAGTCATCCACATACAGTACTGTTTCGCAATTTCACAGTTCATCAGTCAGCTAGACAAGCAAATACCTCAAGCCAGGATCGAAACCCGACCACCCAAATGACAGTCGGAGCTCCTAACTGTTGTGCTATTCGGCTGCTTGTCCAAATACCTAAGCTCAATTTGTTTACACTCACACACACACACACACACACACACACACACACACACACATATATATATATATATATTTAATTTATTTATACACACATTGATGGCTACATATGTGCATACATGTTTCTGTAATCACCCGTTATAAGGGAGATTATGTCTTCAGGCCAAGGATTTCCCTATAGCTCAGATATACAATGAAAACAGTTATACAAGGTACTTAAATAAGTTTCCAGGCGTTTAAAATTGTCGTAGACTCTTTAAAATTCAGTATGTTATTGCTGTTCAACTTATGAGATGACTGACCAATTTTTTTCATGATTTCAGGTTCAAATAAACAGCTACAGCAGGAATTGGAATACACGTTACTAAAGCCTTATTATCACAGTTGGTGAATTGCAAAAATGTAATCTGTTCTTGACACATTAGTAACTTGCAGTGAAAGCTGAGTCTATTTCTATGATTCAGAGACCAGGGGACAGTTCCCAGAAGTGTGTTGGCTCTCCCAAACCCAAGAGACAGTTCCCAGAAGTGTGTTGGCTCTCCCAAACCCAAGAGACAGTTCCCAGAAGCGTGTTGGCTCTCCCAAACCCAAGAGACAGTTCCCATAAGCGCGTTGGCTCTCCCAGACCCAAGAGACAGTTCCCAGAAGTGTGTTGGCTCTCCCAAACCCAAGAGACAGTTCCCAGAAGCGTTTTGGCTCTCCCAGACCCAAGAGACAGTTCTCAGAAGCGTGTTGACTCTCGCAGACTCAAGAGACAGTTCCCAGAAGTGTGTTGGCTCTCCCAGACCCAAGAGACAGTTCTCAGAAGCGTGTTGACTCTCGCAGACTCAAGAGACAGTTCCCAGAAGTGTGTTGGCTCTCCCAGACCCAAGAGACAGTTCCCATAAGCGCGTTGGCTCTCCCAGACCCAAGAGACAGTTCCCAGAAGCGTATTGGCTCTCCCAGACCCAAGAGACAGCTCTCAGAAGCGTATTGGCTCTTCCAGACCCAAGAGACAGTTCCCAGAAGCGTGTTGGCTCTCCCAGACCCAAGAGACAGTTCCCAGAAGCGCGTTGGCTCTTCCAGACCCAAGAGACAGTTCCCAGAAGCGTGTTGGCTCTCCCAGACCCAAGAGACAGTTCCCAGAAGCGTATTGGCTCTCCCAGACCCAAGAGACAGCTCTCAGAAGCGCGTTGGCTCTTCCAGACCCAAGAGACAGTTCCAAGAAGCGTATTGGCTCTCCCAGACCCAAGAGACAGCTCTCAGAAGCGCGTTGGCTCTTCCAGACCCAAGAGACAGTTCCCAGAAGCGCGTTGGCTCTTCCAGACCCAAGAGACAGTTCCCAGAAGCGTGTTGGCTCTCCCAGACCCAAGAGACAGTTCCCAGAAGCGTATTGGCTCTCCCAGACCCAAGAGACAGCTCTCAGAAGCGCGTTGGCTCTTCCAGACCCAAGAGACAGTTCCCAGAAGCGTATTGGCTCTCCCAGACCCAAGAGACAGCTCTCAGAAGCGCGTTGGCTCTTCCAGACCCAAGAGACAGTTCCCAGAAGCGCGTTGGCTCTTCCAGACCCAAGAGACAGTTCCCAGAAGCGTGTTGGCTCTTCCAGACCCAAGAGACAGTTCCCAGAAGCGTGTTGGCTCTCCCAGACCCAAGAGACAGTTCCCAGAAGCGCGTTGGCTCTTCCAGACCCAAGAGACAGTTCCCAGAAGCGTGTTGGCTCTTCCAGACCCAAGAGACAGTTCCCAGAAGCGTGTTGGCTCTCCCAGACCCAAGAGACAGTTCCCAGAAGCGTGTTGGCTCTTCCAGACCCAAGAGACAGTTCCCAGAAGCGTATTGGCTCTCCCAGACCCAAGAGACAGTTTCCAGAAGCGTATTGGCTCTCCCAGACCCAAGAGACAGCTCTCAGAAGCGTGTTGGCTCTTCCAGACCCAAGAGACAGTTCCCAGAAGCGTATTGGCTCTCCCAGACCCAAGAGACAGTTCCCAGAAGCGTGTTGGCTCTTCCAGACCCAAGAGACAGTTCCCAGAAGCGTGTTGGCTCTTCCAGACCCAAGAGACAGTTCCCAGAAGCGTGTTGGCTCTTCCAGACCCAAGAGACAGTTTCCAGAAGCGTGTTGGCTCTTCCAGACCCAAGAGACAGTTCCCAGAAGCGTGTTGGCTCTCCCAGACCCAAGAGACAGTTCCCAGAAGCGTGTTGGCTCTTCCAGACCCAAGAGACAGTTCCCAGAAGCGTGTTGGCTCTCCCAGACTCAAGAATTCTTATATTTTTTGACAGTACGAGCATGATCTACATGCACTGGCTTTCCACTGGACAGACAGTCAACAAGGAATACTATATTGAGATTTAAGAGAATCCAAGATGAGATTGTGTCGGAAGAGACCAGCACTCTTCAAATCGGGTCAGAGCTATTTCCACTAGGACAATGCACAAGTCCATAATTCCATTCTTGTCACACTATATTTGACCACGATAAGCACCAAGACAGTTCATCGCCCTCCCTACAGTTAGGATCTTACTCCGTGTGACTTTTGGTTATTCCCTAAGCTCAAGGAAAACCTTAGAGGCTGTCGTTATGACGATATGAAAAAGGTTGTGACTAGGATCATTGACGCGCTCACACTAAATGTATGGAGCCTTTCGGAAGTTGTTGGAATGGTGCAACAAGTGCATTGCAGCCGGAGGAGATTACTTCGAAGGGGATTAAGGTTCGATGTGTTTACTATCAATAAAAGTGTCCATACGAAAAAAGACTGGAAACTCATTTAAGGCACTTCGTATTTTTTACATTCTATAAATTATAGACAAAGTCCATAAATGAAATCATCAATTTATTTATTGCGAACTATTACCCTCATCTTCGTTAGATATTGTTTCACGACATTTCGGTCAACTATTCATCTGACCTTCGTCAGGTGGTAATCGCGACGGGATAGGAACTCCGGATCTCTTAAGTGCATTCTCAGCAATTACTTCCGTTCATAGTAAATTTCTGGCCAACTTTGGGTAGGATAGAAACCGCTATCTTCAGACAATTCTCACCTGGAACCGTCGAGATTAAGCGTCTCTATCCACTGCGCTACGGGCCCCGAAGGGCGATCAAGTTTGGACTTTTTGGTCTTATAAATCAACGCTTATTTATTATCTGATCTTCCATGATCGGATCCGTACCGAAAAGAGGAATAGTTGGCCGAAACGTCGTGAAACAATATCTAAGAAAAATGAGGATAATAGTCCGCAATAAATAAATAAATTAATAATACTCATCTCAATAATGAATTCCGATTAAATCGTCTAAATCCAAGCATTCTGGCGTTGGCATTGGTTTCCCCGATAATTGTCTAGTCAGAATTCTTTTTAGAAAGACATCGGATACTTACAGGAGGGACTACATGAAGGTTACCAATATACTTAGTGAAAGTGTTTTTTGTGGAACGAATTGGATTCGAACTTGGGAAATCAAGATCGTCAGTTAAATTTTCAATTTGGAATTTTTATCTGTTTTATTATTTCATTTTCGACTATTTGGCTTTATCCTAGCAAATAGAATCTCTAGTCGACTTTGAGGTTTAATCCAAATCGCATCATTAACGTATTCGTAAAGTAACCAACTATTTAGTTCGTATGTGGTTCTGTGTGATGAGAAAGAATAATTCTTTAAGTAAAAGCTCGGTGATTCTTACATATACCAATAGAGCATATATGTAACGTTTGCATGTATTTTTATTCATAGATTTCGATCTAAAGAAAATACGACGCCAGTTGAGTATGACAAAGAGTTTGAATTTAATGTTTCTGTTTAAAACAAAATTGAAGCATGATATTTGACTTTTGCCTTTTAAACTTTCGTACAAAGCGTTATATAAAAAAATAATTTTATAAAATCAATAGTAGGTTTTCTACAATGCAATGTTGACGACAATGTATTGTAGACGAAGTGACTAAACATGTGAAGCTTCCTCCCTGTGCACCGCGAAGTGTCTTGGACTAGAGCAGTCAATCAATCGATTTGATTGAAAAATAGACGATTGCACCGATTTTGATGACAAGAAAAATATGGGAGTGTAAAACATTCATTGATCGCCATTCAATCCTGGGAAAAGTCTGGTTTGCTTGTAGTATATATATATATATATATATATATATATATATATATATATATATATATATATATATATATATAATTTTGGGTCGAAATACTTGAAATTATATATGTAGGTTAACTAGTCAAACTTTTTAATAGATATATACATATGCACATAAAGTTATGAACAGTACATAGGGTCCGGACAAAGCCGGGCTGAACTGTTAGTATATATATATATATATATATATATATATATATATATATTGAAAGATGAAAAAGGAACGAACCGAAATTATATATTCATCCATATTTCCTCTTTATTTCAAGACTTACTTGGGAAGATTGATTTGAAAAAAATCAAATACCAGTACAATATCTGTAAATATATTTGTTGTTTTTGTAATGTGAAATAGATGTTTTGTTCTATTTCCACACGAAAAATCGCCATTTGCATTCAAAGTTTGTATAGTGTTCGTTTTATGAATGAAGTGAGAGATTTTTTTCATGACATATTGTTTTAAATGAGATATTCTTTTAACGACATATTTTTCAACGACATATTTCTTTTAACGACATATTTTTAACAATATATTTTTAACGACATATTTTTAACGACATATTTTTAACGACGTATTTCTTTCAACGACATATTTTAAACGACATATTTTTAGCGACATATTTTTTAACGACATAATTTTAATGATATATATTTTTAACGACATATTTTAACGACATATTTTTAAACGAAATATTTTTAAGGACATATTTTAACGACATATTTTTAACGACATATTTTTTAAAAATATATTCTTTACGACATATTTTTAAAACAACATACTTTTAATGACATTTTTTGATGACATATTTTTAACGACATATTTTTAAACGACATATTTTTTAACGACATATTTTTAACGACATATTTTTTAACGACATATTTTTAAACGGCATATTTTTTAACACACATTTTTTTTAACGACATACTTTTGTCGACATATTGCCTTTAGAATTTTTTTTAAATATATGACGTTGCTTTTATTATCTTGAAATGAATATAGCCGTTAGAACTAAAAAATATTCGATTTTAGTCTAGCCGCACTGATGAGTTGTGATGCAACGAAACTGTACTGCGTGTGGATGACTATATATTTAAGCCCCCTCTTTGGGTAGAGCACTGTCATAAATGTACCCCACCCGCTACTTAAATAGCTATAAAGCGAGTCTTGTGTTTGTAAATAAACACGAAGTTCGAACACTGTAGAAGCTGTGGGCGAATGTTTATTTAAATGGGTATTTATTGGGGTCATTTGCAAGCACCGATCCCATGGGTCTAGTTCTGGAACTGCCGACTATCACCGCGATGGTTATAGTTGATTGGTTGGTTGTTTTTGTTTTACGGCATATCAACCCTTTTCGGGTTATTTAATGCCGAATCCAAAGATTTTGAAGAAAATTTTTTTTAATAGAATATATTTGTTGTTTTCACGTCGGTTTCTATTTAACCCATAGTTGGGACCCTAACAGGTACTACCACTCCGGGTCAGAGTGGATCTGAGAGCAATGGTAATTAAAGGGTGGCTCCACACTCCCCAAAGCCCACAAGCTGTGGCCACACCACCGGATATAGTTTAAGGTCATATCCAGAACCCCCATTGAGGGACTTTTTCCCTCTGCATGGGGGCAGTCGGCGTATACTAATGCCCCACCGACAGGGCCGCGATGGTTATAGGTTCAATCCTCGGCTAGAATAAGATGCTAGTCTAACTGCACTGATGAGTTGTGATACAACGAAACAGCACTGCATGTGGATGACTATATATATATATATGAATATATATATGTATGAATATATATATAATATGTATGTATATATGTATGTATATATGTGTGCGCGTGTGTGTGTATTTTTAGTATGAATACATTACTTATTCTTTGCATAAAAAGATGGACTAACGAGGGAGGAGAGGAAGGTTCATTGCACAAAATATTAAATTGCATCTAATAAAAGAAACGAAAAAGTATTAAAAACCCTAAATCTGGACATTTCGCCATATCCGAAAATTAATCACATGAAAATTAATCGAAAAATACCTTTTAGGAAGCAATATCTTTATATAATTAATTTCGGTACACATTTTTAGTCTTTCATTTTTGGAGAAACGTAGACTGTAATAAGTATACTTTTATAAATTGGAATATCTGTTATAACAAAACATATTTTAAGCAATATCTATCCCTCAACCTGTCTCTTGTTGAGCGAAAATAAAATGGCGGAACCCGCAATCTTCGTTGGCAATTTTCTGAGTGCTGAGTAAATTACGCACTGTCCTCCTCGTTCCTCGAACTTGGGTATTCAGTTAAACCAAGAAAGGGCAAATTCATCTATGAAATGAAAGGATACAAATTACTACACATAAAAAAATGAACACGTGGAAATTCAGATATTTGGTTGAAACCTACTATCATAATTCTAACATTCGCTCAAATGTGTCGGTATAATGTTGATTGGATTGCGTTGCTTTGTTTTACGTCATTTCCCTCTCTCTCTCTCTCTCTCTCTCTCTCTCTCTCTCTCACACACACACACACACACACACACACACACATATATATATATATATATATATATATATATATATATACATATATATATATAAGCTCATATTGTGGAATAATCACTAGCCTTTTATCGCTGATTATTTTTTAAGATTATATCCATTTGCAAGTAGTGTTGATGTGAAAGATGATTGGACGAAGAGTAAAGATATATATATATATATATATATATATATATATATATATATATATATACATATATATATATATATATATATATATATATATATATATATATATATATATATATATATATATATTAAATTCGAAGTACAACAGAATTGTAATAGTTTAAAAGCGAACTGGGGCATTTTTTTTAAACCTTATCAAAAATTCAATTTATTTTTCTTACTTTTAGTCGATCCTGTTTCTTCTTACATTATAGTCGATCTTTTTTTATAAGTTTTAAAAAAATTGCCACACTTCGCTTTTAATATATATATATATATATATATATATATATATATATTTCATTGTTATTACTTTCGTTCACGTTCGTATACAATGCACCTGCAGGAAAAGCCATTAAGCTCAACACACACGTCCACTGCTTGCTATTACGTAAATACCTCGCCAATCACCGGTTTGATACAATTGAATTTGTATTTAAAAAATTGCGCGATCTGATGAACGGCATACTTTCGAATCTTACCCTTTCCATTTTCTTAATTTATAAAAGACTGGCTGCATCATGGACAGAATGTATTTCCAGGAACTTTATCACCCCGCCCCCCCCCCCGGTGGGACACGTTACCGCCGGTATGATTCTCTTCAGACAAATAACTGTTGTATTTAATTCAATTGTCAAAAAATATCTATATTCCTCTTTTGTAAATTAATTATAGTCCTGTTTCTTCTCACCAGAACACTCACCAAGTGATGAAACGATAATAATAAATCACTTTAATCTTATATTTTTATTTGTTCGTACATTTTAAAACTTAGGGTAAACATGGCCTTACTAAATTCTTCAATTTGAATTTCTGATTCTTATTTTAAGGTGATTATTTAAAAACAAATTCCATGTTCATTTGAACCCGACTAAATAATTTAATAATCCAAATTAACAGGTAAATAGGTTATTATTAGGGCTATGGCAAGAGACTATTCTTTACGTTGTTTTGACTCTCGAGTATATATCCGACACAGTAAATCAATTGAGAACCACATCACTCGATCTAAAAACATATAAGATATTAATTGATATATACTCGAGAGTCAAAATAATGAAAAGAATATCCTGTTGTCATAACTCTAGCTATTATATTGAAAATGCTGCTGTGAAACCTGACATAGTTATATGAAATAAGTCAGAGAGAGTTGCAACCTTGGTTGAAGTGAGTGTCCCTAATGATGGAGGTCTGAACAGAGCTGAAAGAGAGAAACGAACCAAATATCAAGGTCTCATGTATGATATGAAAAGAAACTGGAATTTTCAAGACTGCTACAGGGCTTACGAAAAATAACCTGGTCCTACCTAACTAATATTCCTGGTGAACCAAGTGCAAAAGAGATCCAGACAATTGCGCTTAAGGGAATAACGAGGATACTAAAAAGAGCTCTCGGTTGGTTTCAATAAAAAGCAGGGCAATGTTGGTAGTTGGGTTGGCTGCCCCATACCCAGCATTATAATCTTCAAAGAAAAAAAAAGAAAAAAAAGAAACGATGAATAATAGGGGCCTCAGTGCTTTATCCTTCGGTGTTGGCATAGTCCTCTTTCTGTGTGAAACATCCGGTCACAGGCATTGCATATGTGGGTGCCAGGGTTGTGTCGTTTATAATGTCTCAGCTCTAAGGCTTCTCCAATCATTCTCTGTATTTCTTCCTTCCCTTTGTGGAGACTGTTCCGCCAACTACTCCTTTCTTTGGCTTGTTCCTCCCAACTCTCGACATTGATGTTCATTGCCTTCAGGTGCCGCTTTGTTACATCTTTGTAGCGAAGCTTCTGACCTCCTACCTTGCGAGTTCCATTTTCCAGTTCCCTGTAGAAGATCATCTTTGGAATTCGGTTGTCTTTCATTCTGGCAATGTGACCGTTCCATCGTAGTTGCATAGTAGCAAGGGTAGCTTCCATACTATTTAGCTTTGCTCTCCTGAGAACTTTCGTGTTTGGTTTAAAGTAACTCCATTTTATCTTCATGATCCTTTTCAGGTGTCTCTGTTGGACGGCTTCCAATCTCCTTATGTGTTCTCTATACAGAGTGTAGGTATTTGCTGAGTACAGCAAGACTGGCAAGACGATGGTTTTGTAGACTCTGCACTTCGTCTCTAGCCGGATACCGGTCCTTATCCAGAGCCTCTTTTTTAGCTTGCCAAAGGAGGTACATGCGCTTTAGATTTGACAACTTATTTTTTTCATCAGCACGGTTATCAGAATATATAGTAATTCTCCATTAATGAGAAAGATTTTTATAACAAATAAACCTTTCTCTATTAGTATAAATATCCACTAAACTATCGTTTTTCAGGGTTTTTTTTACATCCTGTTACGTCATCATCTCAGACGTGTCCAGCCAATTTGAGATAGCGTAACAGATTTGGTTGCTATGCTAACCAACAGCCAATCGAAAAAACCGTCTCTCCGTTCCTTACAGATTCTGAAAATTTTGAAACTCTGTAATTTTATTATAACTTTTGTTTTACTGAACGAAATTTGAAAATTCTTTTTCGAAATATAATTGAGGTCACCTATGAATTGTAAAACACTTTTTGAAATTTGGTCGCAAAATGAGCAGGCGGTGAAGCTTTAAAGCAGTTCTAAATGAGTAAAACTAAGTTGACCATATATTCAAACACGAACGTTCAATGTACCGACTGTCGGCATTGGCCGTTGCGTCAGGGATCCAAAATGGCTAATTAAAAAATAATACTAGCAAGCTGACATTTGGCAAACTGACAGCAATTAAAACATATAATTCGATGTATAGGCAGATTACTCCCCCCCCCTACTTGATTTCTTGATTCTATCGTGCGTGATTCAAAATAGACACAAACATTGTCGTAATATCCAACAAAACTTATTCAAATTATACCAATATTCAAACTCGCATATATTGGACAAAGAAAAGTTTTAAATTATGCTAGCATTTCAGCACGGCTTTACTCGGGCCCTATGTACTGTTCATAAGTTGCCCTACGTGTGAGTACGCTTTATTTAAGATTTCAAATGTTTAGACCAAAATTTTTCTGAGTAATTTCGTAGAGACCGCTGAGGTCAATTTTTTAAAAACTTTGACCCAATTTTGACTCTTTAGCATTTATTATTTTGGTCTCAAATAAAAATACAAAGTTTCCCCCATGTCCAAGTTACCTACATCTAAAATTTAAAGTCTTTAAACTCAAAATTAGCGGAGAAATTTTGTAGTATCTGTAAAGGTCAACTTTTTTACTTGGACCTTTTGGCAGAAAAATTTTCGCCCCCAAACTGATTAAAATGCTTGCCGCATGTCTGAATACCCGTTATGTATGAATTTCAAATGTTTGGACCCAAAATTTGCCGAGTAGTTTGCTAGGCACCGCAAAGGTCAAATCTTTTGAACTTAAACCCCTTGTCAGCTCTAATTTTCGACCAAAACAGATTAAAAAGATTGCCCTATCTCTGAATACCCCTTATGTAAAATTTCAAATGTTTAGACCAGAAATTTGCTGAGTAATTTAGTAGAGACCGCAGACGTCAATTTTTTAAAAACTTTGGCACCAAATTTGACCCTTGAACGTTTATTTTTTGGGCTCAAATCAAATTTAAAAGTTGATCCATGTGCAAGTAACCTACATTTAAAATTTCAAGTGTGTAGACCCAAAATTGGCGGAGGAATTTGGTAGAATGTTCAAAGGTCAAATCGTTGAACTTTGACCCCTTGACAGCCAAATTTCTGGCCGAAAACCAATTAAAAAGATTTTACCAAATCTCAGTGCTTCTTATGTCAAATGTCGAGTCTTTAGACCGAACATTGACAGAGGTATTTAGTGGGGACACACACACACACCTTTTCATTTTTATAGATATAGAGATTCTTTACTTTTATTAGCCATGATTGGTCTCCTGATGAGACGGCTAGCATCATCGAATAGATGATAACATCTAATGCTAGTAAAACTGAGCTTCCCTCTTATACCAATTACAAGACACCTCTCCAACCACCGATAACCATGACAAATAACACCCTACCAGTAAATCCTTCATTCAAACTCCTCGTCTTAAAATTCACAGGAAATATGAACTGGTAGAAATACATTGAAAGCATTGCAAAGGCTGCTGCAAAGAAGGTGGGTTCCCTCTATCATGCTAGAAGACTAGTGCCTATTTACAATGCCTCCCCACAGGACAGAGTTAGACACCAGGTTCGTTTTTTAACGTGGAGAAAAGGAACAAAAAATAAAAGTTGTCTCAGTCGTGAAGAATTTCTCCTCCACTGAGAGAGAACAAGAAATTGAAGAGTAGCATCTGGAGAACAGATACTACACTTTGATCTGGATCCAAGACTATTCCACCACTGGCCCATGCATGGAGTATTGTTGCCACATCTAGGCTGCATCTGCAGCTAGTTCCTCCCTCTTGGTTAGGGTCTATAAAATAGTCTCTAATCTGATAGGTCCCACTTTGTCAGCTAAACTCCAACCCCTGTCCCATCGCCGTAATGTTGCATTCCTGTGCCTATTTTACAAATATTTTAATGGGATTTGCTCTGATGAACTCATTACACTTGTGCCCCCTCGACGTACATTTCCCTAACAAACCAGCTTAGTAACAACAAGATCACACCCTTTCACTACTGAGGTTCCTAAATAGCTTCCTATTCCAGTAGTTTCTTCCCTCGAACAGCCAGACTTTGACAATTCTCTTCTTACTATTTGTTTCCCTGACAGTACTGATATGCCAAAAGTTTAAATGTAACGTAAACAAACACATCTTGTTTATCTTTTCTAAGCATGGTCTCAAATAGTAACCCCTTAGGTTCAAGTGGCGATATGCCTTTTGGCATATACATATATATATATATATATATATATATATATATATATATATATATATATATATATATATATTATGTACAGAAAGTTGTTAGATGAGACAACTCATTGGTACCGTCGGTTTCAAGCCCGATAATAAGGACCGTTTAAGGTATCCTTATCAAGCTCTCTTCAGCGAATATTGCTTGAAGAGAGCTTGATAAGGATACCTTAAACGGTCCTTATTATCGGGCTTGAAACCGACCGTACCAATGAGTTGTCTCATCTAACAACTTTCTGTACACAAAATATAAATACGCTCTTACATTTCGGATTTTCCTTTTAATTGAGCACTCTGATGGATTTCTTTTTCCAAAAAAACTAATCATATATATATATATATATATATATATATATATATATATATATATATATATATATATATATATGTAATTTATTTATACAAATATTGATGGCTACATATGTGCATACATGTTTCGGTAATCACCCGTTATTGGATTAATTAATAATTATATCAATTAGTGAATATTTCTTCTGATGAGTTGAGGGCATAATAGATTCACTGATTGATATAGTTACTAAGTGGTTGATTTTGTGCTACGAAACAGACACTGTCAAGAACTGTAAGGATTAATTGATGTAAATGGATACAATATAAAAATTGTCGACATCATGTATTTTGGAATATAAATATTTTTCATTTATTCTATATATTGCTCTATAATCACATTGAGCTTCTTATATAAAGAGTGATATATAATAAGAAAAATATATTTCTACAGAAATATATTTTTATTAATATATATATATATATATATATATACTTGTTTATTGTTATATAAACATGCTCACATCCCGCTGCTACAAATAGCCACTTGTTTCAATCAAACAACAGATATCATCAGGCAGCGATTTGACTATTCAAAAGTTCAATGAATAACTTATTCATTATTGAACTTTTGAATAGTCAAGTCGCTGCCTGATGATATCTGTTGTTTGATTGAAACAAGTGGCTATTTGTAGCAGCGGGATGTGAGCATGTTTATATAACAATAAACAAGTATTATCAGCTCTTTTTATTGAGCACTATCTAACAACCTCGTTGAATTCATTAGTCCATTACTTTTGAATATAAAAAAACCCGAGTATATATATATATATATACATATATCCAACTTTGTATGTGTGAGTTCGTGCCTTATAGACTCCGAAACGGCTGAAGAGATTTTCTTTAAAATTTACAGAACTATTGTGTATAAGTCCGTGAGTGATATTAATTATGATTTGTCTCAGTATACCCCCGATAATTTCCGATAATCGATAATTGAAACCATTATTTTAATTTATCTATCATCGGTAAAGCGATTTTTTCCATGTCGTCGCTTAGCAACAATGATAGAACAACGGGCCGTGAAAATTCTACTGTGAGTAAGTTGATAGCACGTAAATCTCTTAATTTTTTCTTCACTAACTGGAAGAAGTTTATATAAAATAATTTTATAAAAGAAATAGTAGGGTTTTCTAGAGTATAATGTAGAAAAACATAAATTTTGGACTAAGTTATGGAGCGATGTGAAGCTTCTTCCCGGGCGATTCTACAGATTTCGATGACAATAAAAATATAAGAGTGTGAAATATTCGTTGATCATCATTCAATGCCGTGCAATATCGGGTCTCCCTACTAGTGCATATATATATATATATATATATATATATATATATATATATATATATAGTAATTTATAAAATATATATGGCGATTAAGCTACACTGGATATTCCGCGTTTCATCCACTCTAGAACTCTTCGGGCTAAAGCGGAAGATTCTGTATAGCTTAATCACCATATATATTTTGTAACTTACTAACTAGCTCTACCTACGTATTGAGCACTTTTGAAGTAAATACTTAAAGTTTACGCATAAATTTATACTTTCGTATATTAATTTTATGTGAGTAAATGAAGTAGTTATATATATATATATATATATATATATATATACACGCACATACGCATATATATATATGCGTGTGTGCGTGTATATATATATATATATATATATATATATATATATATATATATATATACTGACGTGGTTGGCCGACGTAACTCGGAATTTAATCGGTGACATCGCCCATTTTGCAATCAAATCGATTGATTGCCTGCGATAATTGGGAACCCATCACGTTGCTTCACATGCCTCTCGCAGTTACTTAGTCCGCAATACACTGTAATCTACATTGCACTGTAGAGAATTTGTTGTTGATTTTATGGAATGTTTCTCTATATAATGGTTTGAATTAAAGTAAAACATGCCAAAGTCAAGTATCACCATTAAATTGTTCTCTTAAAAATAACATTTATTTCGAACGCTCTCTTTCATATCAAAGAATCTACTATCGATTATGTATACCAATCCTTGTTGGTTGTGCGATGATAATGGTTTGTTTTACTTTGAAAGTTAAAAAGTCAGCTATCAGTGTTCAGTTGTTCTTTAAACAGAAACATTAATTTCAAACGCGCCCTTGTTCTATCAAATAACCAACTGTTGATTTTATATTTTGGGCCTTTAAGTGTGTTTGGTAATAAAATTTCTCAAATGCAACTCTGACGTAAATTGTGTAAGGTATTAAGTTTGGTCAAAATCGTTTGTTCCTTTTTTCATCAGATTAATTCGATTATCGATTATCGATATTTATAGACGACATTCCCGTACGAAACCTACATAAGAACACTGCCAAGCATATAAAGTACCTTCGTGTGAAATTTCGTAAAAATCGATCTAGCCGTTTTGGAGTTCATAGGAAACGAACTCAGAAACACACAGACACATAAAGTTCCTTTTATATAATAGTAGGTAATATATATATATATATATATATATATATATATATATATATATAGTCATCCACATACAATGCTGTTTCGCTGTTTCATAGCTCATCAGTGACGCTAGACAAGCAACTACCTCAAGCCCGGATCAAAACCCGATACCCCCCCCCCAAAAAAAATATATATATATGTGTGTGTGTGTGTGTGTGTGTGTATACATGTCATTACACAGTGAGACACACACATAATTATATATTAAAATGCTGGCATATACATGCACACATTAATGCATGTGTCAAATATATCTTTTAATGTGAAGACATGCACTTATACATGCATGAAATGCACTATTACACAAACATATTTTGTGGTGCATATTCAAATATACGTATATATGCAGAGACTTTCATTAGCACTACACTACGCGCATAAACACATAATACACACTCATACACACACCCATACTCCCACATACATCCTCCATTTATATATATATATATATATATATATATATATATATATATATATATACACATATACACACATACACACACACACACACACACACATATATATATATATATATATATATATATATATATATATATATATTGCTTATTGGATGTGGTTCGGAAGATCATCAAAGAGATTATCTGACGACGTCATCTCTAGATAAATTGGGTCCTTAGATTCCGATGGGATGCTGAAAGATGACAATGGCGGCACAAATGACTGTCGTTTAAGTTCCTTTCCTTCCATCAAGAATAAAGCAAAGATCTTAAAAAGGATTTTTGCACCTATCATAGCATCGCCATTTTATTTTTTATGCAGGGGTGGGGAGTCTTTTAGTTTTCTTTTTCTCATATTTACCACCCCTTTAGCTTCTTATGAAAATTCCCAACGTCGACTGCATCAAGGACCCTCCTCCTTTGACGACACTCAGCTACTGTCATTCCAATTTTGCTTACCTTATGTCCACATCGTCCCTGGGCTTTAAAAAAAAATGTGGTTGATAATGGTTTTAAAAAAAGGGTTTCTTATATGCATTACATAATTAGCGTCCTTTTTTCCCGCTTCTTTTTCTTTCTGCCTTTTTTTTTTTATAAACTTGGTTTTTGTGTGAGAGGGATGTCAAAGAGGAGGAGGAAGCAGAGGGTATGGCGGGCAGACATGAATAAAAGCCGACGGCGTGCACTTGAGTGCCTGACACTTAGAAGGTTGTTGTATAATAGTGAGCAGGTCAGGCCATGTTCGAGTTCAGTCGTGGTTACACTTTTATATAATTACTTGGAGTGGGTCGGCAATATATTTTGGTGGGCTAAACTTGGGTACAAGCATCTTAACGCTTGGAGGAGCATAATTCTAGACACCAATACCTCGACATATTAAAGGAATTATGAGACCACTTCACGCATGCGTGCGTGTTTCACGCGTCATCATAATTTTGGTAATGATGTGTTTGATAATGTATTCGATTATTATATATTTCTGTTTATTATTAATCGTATATATATTGAAAGTAAAAGATGCACAATGAAGATAAATTTAAAAAATCCCATTAAAAACAACCCAATTACGAAATTATACCCATATGAATATATTTGTTTTTTTTTCGCCGAAAGTGAGGTATTAAATATTTGACTAATACGAGGGACGTTCCAAAAGTAATGACTCCTATTTTTTATTCTGCCCGAATGGATCAGAATGGCATTGCAAATTGCGTTGCTTTGATAATTGACCTTATGCATTAACGACATGAAAATTGCATCTCTTTGTTGCAGATATTAACCGTGTGAGACTCTAAGAAAGTAATCCTGTCATGGACGTGCGTCAGAAGCAGAGATGTTTCATTATATTTCTCCATGTAGACAAAGAAAATTGATCCGATCCAAATTCCAAGGCGCCTGATCAGCGTTTTACAAAGCCGATGCAGTTGATATAAACACAGTTAGTAAATGGGTTCGTCGATTTCAGAGCGGTGCCAAAGATGTGAGTGACCAAACGCGCTCCCAACTTTTACGACTGAGGCATCAAAAAAAAAAAATAAAATAAATAAATAAATAAATAAAAAATATTCCGGCAAAAGTGCATTCAGAATGGTGTTGACTATGAAGAAAAGGTCGCTCGTTTTAATGGCAAAACTCCTGCCTTTGCAGCTTTCCAATGTTTTATATTTCCAGGTAAAAATTAGAAATCTTTAAATTTGAAACGACGCTCGTAGATAAATAAAATAAATTCTCTTCAGGACTCTTCCATATATATATATATATATATATATATATATATATATATATATATATATATATATATATATATATATATTCCCTATATATTTATATATTTATATATATATATATATATGAACAAATGATTAATAAAACATGTTAAAAAACATCTTGAAAAAGAGTTAAAAACATATTTAATTTTAAAAAGGAAGCACAAGATAAGTGGATAGTCCTTAATCCGCGGAGTTTCGAAGAAATACTCCCCTTCTCATCAGAGGGCAGGAATTAGCAAAATGCTTTTATATGCAAAATCCGATCCCGCATTTTGCTAATTCCTGCCCTCTGATGAGAAGGAGAGTATTTCTTCGAAACTCCGCGGATTAAGGACTATCCACTTATCTTGTGCTTCTTTTTTAAAATTAAATATGTTTTTAACTCTTTTTCAAGATGTTTTTTAACATGTTTTATTAATCATTTGTTCATATTATAAGCTCTATTTCCTTTTCGGTTTTATTGAGCTTTTACCTCTGGTTGAGATTACTTTACATGTAAATATTAACTCTTTAATATTTAGAATATATTTTAAGTTTACCATTTTGATTGCCTTGGTAAACTCATTGTAATTTTTATATATATATATATATATATATATATATATATATATATATATATATATATATATAAATTGAAAATGTGCCTAATGGAAACATATTAAAGGTATTTGCAGCTTCTCTTCCAATTTTCGGATTTTAATCATATCAAATTACACTTTATTTCCTTTTGACGGATTGATTGTTGCTATTTCTTCTGATGAGTTAAGGGCAAAATAGATTCACTGATTAATGTAATCGTAAGTGATTGATTTTGAGCAACTGAATTAAAGGAATAAATTATAAGATTGTAAGCATCACGAATTTTGGAATATAGTTTTTGTCATTTATCCATTATATTGTTCTGTAATTACATTGAGCTTCTTAAACAGGGATTGGTATATATTATAGGAAATATATTTCTACAGATATATATATATATATATATATATGTGTGTGTGTGTGTGTGTGTGTGTGTGTGTGTGTGTGTGGGTGTGTGTGTTTAGTGCAAAATTCTTTTGAAAATTCAAAGACTCATATTTTCTTTTTTATAACCTTCATTTATTTCCTGAATTTTTCCATTACAGCAGTTTCATTAATGAGTTGGCAATTTTACGATTTATGTTTCCGTAAAAATATCCTCTCCTCACCAACTTCTTCAGATGTTTATCCAATAGATTTTTACAACAAATGGTATATTCTTAACATGCTGGACATCGTATTCGAGTAAGAAGATTTCCACAGCCATGCTTTCTCACTTCCTCCATCTTTTGGTGTTATGTAAAGATAGTTTTCCGTTTTAACCCGTACTTTCGTATTTTTTTTTATTTATCAATTATTTATTTTTATTTTAATTTTCCCTGTTTTTCCTATTTGTTTTTTTCCAATTATCATATAATTTTATATAATTTTATTCCTATATTTATGCGTGTTTATTTTAATATTGTTTTTTTGCTTAGACATTATGTATATATATATATATATATATATATATATATAGTGTCGGCAAAAAGAAAGTCCGCGCTATTTTTTAAATATTCTAGTGTTCATGTCAATTTAAAAAAATAACTTCAAATTGAGGAGGCAAAAAGAAAGTTCGCAGCAACAAATTCGCTTAAAACCAGCTTAAATTATCGTCCTTTAATCAGTTTTAAAAATCCACCAACAGGCAAGAAAGCATTGCTAATCGAAATTGTTTTTGTTCCAAGTAATACAACGTAAGATTTAGTCCATATGCCACTACGTTCTCTTAGTGCTCGTCAGGAGTTCATTAATCTCCACCTTTCTGGTTTATCCAATCGAGAAATCGGCCGCAGATTGAAATGTAATGAGAAAACGGCACGAAAGATTGCGCTAAAGCACCAAAACACTGGTAGTGTTCGTGATGCCCTTAAATCTGGTCGTACTACTAACAGGAAAGATAATGCTATCAAGTTCCGCAGCCCAAGAAACAGATTTATAACGGTTCCCCAAATTCAACAACAATGCAGTCTTGTTAAAAAGTGCTCTCTTTCTACTGTCAAGAACAGATTAAAGGGATTTAATTTACGAGAACAGAAAGCGCCGTCTGGACTTCGTCAGATGCAATGAGATCATGACTCTTCATATTGGTCAAAAGTGCTTTTTAGCGACGAAAGCAAGTTCAATAGGCTAGGCAGTGATGGTAGGTAGGGGAAAGACGAAGAATTTAATTCTAGGTGCTCAGTTTTAACGCTGCAAGGTGGTGGAGGTTCAGTTTTGATGTGGGGCATTATTATTACCAAAGGTCCAGGGCCTATAGTTCGCTTGCAAGGTGGAATTAATTCGACCAAGCACATTAATATGTTGCATTTGCTACACTATTTTGGTCGGGATTTGGATGATAATCCCATCTTCATGTAGGATAATGCTACCATTAACACAGCTGCCAAATTGACGTGGACACTAGAATATTTCAATTAAAAGTTAAATATGAACAAGTAAAATAATGGAAGAATCAAAGGTCAATAAAATGAGGCATAGTTTGTTTAAACATTTGCATTGAATTTACCTTAAATTTGCAGTTTTTGAGAACATTATAAGTGCGGACTATCTTTATATATATATATATATATATATATATATATATATATATATATATATTTAAATTTTATGTAGTTCCAACGAGAGAAAAAAATGTATATTTAAAAGAGTGTAGCCATCAAGAATTGTGAGTGTTTTTTAAAGGTTTTCATCATATTTTTATTTTAAAATATTTTTATAACGCGTTTCGAGCTTAGGGTGTGCTCTCTTCAGATGTTTTCGTAAAAAGTTTTTCATAAAGATGGGAGTTTGAAAAGTTATTTTTACCTCTGCTGATACTAAATGTGTTTTTCAGAGTGATGTGGTCTCAGACATCCTGTCTCCAACCGTAAGTGTTCAAAGTGTCCGGTCAAAGTTAGATTCAAAGAGGGCGCTTTTGGTCCATTTGGTGAAGGTTTTATGGTTTTTTATGTTTTTTTTTTAAAGACTTTCTTTCCCCATGTATAGCACACACTCACACACAATCACACACGCATACATATGCATACATGTACATGTACACATGCACACGCATACGCACGCAGGCACATACACATATACACACGCACATTCATAGAAATATATGTAGGAGCATACATATATACATACCCACCTACACAATCACACACGCACTCACACACATCCACCACTAACACGTCAGGCACATATTGGTTAATTTTTTTTCCCAACCAAAACACGCATGCATACATGCACTTAACCATTCAAACATAAGTACACGCACACACACACAAGTAAGATGGAGAATAGGTAGGAGAAGATACATACACACACATATACATGCACATACACATATATATATATGTACATACATGTATGTACATACACACTCACAAACATCCACATACTATGTAGGCACATATACACACACATATGCATATACATAGAGAGACATATGCAGGGGCTCACACATACGCGTATATCCATATCCACACGAACACATTTACCCACTCATACATATGCATACATATGTATATATATGCATGTGTGTGAACTAGTTCAACCTACATATTGAGCACTTTTGAAGTAAATACTTAAAGTTTACGCATAAAGCTATACTTTCATATATTAATTTTATGTGAGTAAATTAAGTAGTTATATATATATATTTATATGTAAATATATACATATGAATATATATATATAATTACACATACATACATACATGTATATATATATATATATATATATATATATATATATATTAAGTTATAAAAATAGTGCGAATGCTCTTTTTTTCTTCCTTGCAACCTCTCTCCCACAGAAGAGACGTTGTGAGCCTATCTTTGTTTTATCGTTATTTCCATGGCAAGTGCTCGTCTGAGCTCCAATCTTTCACGATAAACACCCGTCAAGCTGAAACCACTGTCAATAATTTTCACAATTCTTATCTGAGCCTTAATCAAAACGTAGATTCCATGAACAAAGCTTCTTTCTTAGAACTGCACGCATGTGAAACTCTGTACCGCTTGCCTGTTTCCCTCCTGACTTCAACCTGGATGTCTTCAAGTCCAACGTAAACAAATTCCCGATGAACCGCCCCCTTAAGTAATGACACTTTATATAATCTCCAATACTAATGCGTACTACAACACTACCCCATTGATTACTGTACATACAATAACCTTTATACCCGAGTGGCTTCTGGGCTTGATAAGTGGTGACCTCCATGTAAAAAAAAAACTACAAAGAATATTGTGCATTTTATTCTCGTGAAAATTTGTCAGTCTTATGCCTATATATATATATATATATATATATATATATATATATATATATATATATATATATATATATACTAGCAAAAGTACCCGTCGTTGACTGGGTTCAAAAACAGTCTACAGAAAAATGGACTCTGATTTATGAAACTAGGATAGGTTATGAAAAGGAAGGGTTGTAAATTTGGGTTGAATTTTGGGGTATCAAAATCAAAGCAATCATGAAAGTAAAAATAAAATAGATAAGCCCCATAATTTATTATACCATACCTGTTCACACTGAAACACTTATCACAATATTCTGTGAATCTATATTAAAAACCTTGTTAAACTTTGTGACATATCTCCATTCTATGGAAGTCAGGTGCGAACGAACACCCCATAATTTTATTATACCATATTTATTCAAACAGAAACATAATTATCAAAATATACTTACTCAGATAGATATGAAAAGTCTTTATTACAGTCTGTTCCTATTTCCATTCTATGGAGGCCAGGCGCGAACGCAGACACCACAATTTTATTATACCATCCCTATTTAAGTTAAAACATAATTATCAAAGAATTCCTATGTACATCTATATCAAAAACACTTGTAAACGTTTTTTCTTAATTTTTACATTTTTTATTTCCATACTTTGTGGACCAGGCGCGAACGCAGACCCCACAATTTTAATGAACCACCGTTCTGCCAGATCAAACATACCCATTTCTGTGTCTCGATACATCTTCTATCATTATATGTAATCGTTTTTTTTTAAATAGTCAACCATATAGGAGCCTATTCGTGACCAGGCACCCACACATACACACATTCAGCTTTATATATATATATATATATATATATATATATATATATATATATATATATATATATATATATATACGTGTGTGTGTGTATGTGTGTGTGTGCGCATGTGTTTGTGTGTATTTTGGCAGAGTTATTCTTTTTTCCGATTTTTCTGAATATTTCAGCTGGCATGTTCTATATAATGGTGCCCAAAAGTTGTTGTTGAGCCATATTCGTCTCAAGCGCTTTCTATCGGTGCGCCCGATCATCATCAGGAGCGATAGGATCAAGAGTCGCTTGAGAAGATTATGACTGAATAACAACATTTGGGCGTCATTATATACAACATACCAGCTGAAGTAAAAAAAGACCGCTCGGCGAATACAAAAGATATCCAGAAAAATCGAAAAAAAGAATAACTCTGTCGTGTTCAATAAGACGTGTTGGATATATATATATATATATATATATATATATATATATATATATATATATATATATATATATATATATAAACCTAGCTACAAAAATGCTAGTTTTATTTTTGGTGTCTTTAACCCCCCCCACACACACACATTTTTGCTGATGAGGAGACTTTGTTTAAAGAAATTTATTTTATCAAATTATTGTTCAAGGCATATTGTCTATTTCAATAAAACATCGTTTCCGAAACGATCGTACAATATATTAATTTTGTTTGTTTTCCTTTTGAAACTGATTTTTTATTAAAAATTATGAATCATTTTACTCTCTCTCTCTATCTCTTTCTCTCTCTCTCTTACTCTCTCTCTCTCTCTCTCTCTCTCTATATATATATATATATATATATATATATATATATATATTGTGTACAGAAAGTTGTTAGTTGAGACAGATCATTGGTACCGTCGGTTTCAACCCCGATAATAAGGCCCGTTTAAGGTATCCTTATCAAGCTCTCTTCAGCCAATATACGTCCCGTATATATATATATATATATATATATATATATATATATATATATATATATATATATATATATATATATATATATATATATGCATTGCAAGACCACATGTGGGACAACCAAGCAAAAACAAAAAAACAAAAAAACAAAAAAACAAAAAAACAAAAAAACTCTAAGCAAAATTCATCCCAACACAGCAAAACAAAAGCTAGCCCGCCCAGACACTTTATATACAGATGTAAGCAAATTTGGGCATATTTTATTGATTTTAAAATATAGTTTGTTCTTTTCTATATCGAATTGTAATAAAATTTTAACCATAGCATAGTATTATAATCTTCAACAACTTGCAAAGTTTTACGTATTTTCTCTCTATAGAACCAAAGATATGAGCATTTCAATATTCAATTTGGCTACTAGTATAATATAAGTGGCCTGGCAACAGGAGAGAAAAACGAAGCAGAAAAACTGCATGACAAGAAACTATATATACAAATGTAGGCGACGTCGAGCATATTTTTTTTTTTGGTTTGAAAATGTAGTTTCTTTTATACAAATTGTCATAAATTCTAACCATAGATAGCATTATAATCTTCCAGATGTCTGCAAATTTTTATGTAGTTTTGTCCTATAGAACGAAATATATCGATACTCGTAGCCAAATTTAATATTGAAATGCTGATATCTTTGTTTTTATATCTTCATATATTCGGAGATAAGATCTAACAGCATGGCAAAAGGTGGACTGACTGAACTTACAACAAATTTTATAATGGAGCTAAATAAGGTATATATATATATATATATATATATATATATATATATATATATATATATATATATATATATATATTTTTTTTAAAAGAAAAATAATTTCTGTTAACCTTATTCCTAATTTTACATTTATGAACATAAATTTAATAACTTCTTTTTTTTATTTTGTTTTTAAATATTTCCAGAAACATTTTAAATTTATGAACATAAATTTAATAACTTCTTTTTTTTATTTTGTTTTTAAATATTTCCAGAAACATTTTAAATTTATGAACATAAATTTAATAACTTCTTTTTTTTATTTTGTTTTTAAATATTTCCAGAAACATTTTAAATTTATATACATAAATTTAATAACTTCTTTTTTTTATTTTGTTTTTAAATATTTCCAGAAACATCTGCCTTACTCACGACTAAAATGCTACTTTTATTTTGGTGTCTTTTACTTCTTCCCCCCCGTCTCTATTTTTGCTTTGTTTAAAGGACAAAACCTTTGTCAAATTATTGTTCAAACTCATGTCAATTTCAATAAAATGAATATCGTTTCCGAAACGACCATAAATTCAAGTTTTTTTTCTTTTTTGTTTTTTTCCTTTTGAAACTGCTTTTTTATTCACAATTATGAATCGTTTCGATTAGCCGCCAATAGCGTAATGGTTAGGGGCTTTGACTGTCGTACAGACGGTCGGGTTTCAATCCTGGCTTGAGGCAGTTGCCTGTCTAACCGCATTGATGAGCTGTGAAACAGCGAAATAGTACTGTATGCGGATGACTATAATACTCCTCATCTTGAGTTGAGCATATTGAGAAGTGATACACGAATTACCATTAGCATATAAGCGACGCTTATATGTCCTGTAATGTATATATATATATATATATATATATATATATATATATATTATATGTCCTGTAATATATATATATATATATATATATATATATATATATATATATATATGCAACTATGTGGATGATCGAAGCACAACGGACAGATGCAAACAGGTGAGTCAGATGCCACTGCGCTGGGGTAGGTAATGACAATCCATCGCATATATTCTGCCAAGTTCAAATTATGTGATGTCTTCAGAGGAATCCGATTAACAATGAACCGACATCTATGGAGAACACTAATCATGATTTCCTCTACGGCATGAACATGACATGTTACAGGATAGTTAGATATCACAGTCTATCGTTAACGTGATTTAATTGTTTTATGGGGATTCTCTTACCGGATTTGTACTAGCTTTGTGCCATATTTCCAGTGAGCAACACTGATACACAAGTACTCAGCAATTTTAAAATAATATTTAATAATATTTTTACTTAACACATCGAGCAACGCCGAGAAACGGGTCCAGCTTGTTTGTAATAAATGAAGTATGTATTATTAATTGTGTTTATTGTTACTAATTCCATTTAATGCACGATACCAAATATGGCGACCATTTTAATTCACACTTGCTCCTGATAACAACGATGGCTTCCGTTAAAAATATTCCTGATAACAACGATGGCTTCCGTTAAAAATATTCGGAACAAATAAATTATATTTACATTTACTGTGTAACGATGCGCAAGAGAATTTGGCTAGTTAGAATAAAATATTGATTTTGTTAGAAGGAAACTATCGATGACATAACCACACCGATAACAACATTATAAAACCGTTAAAGAAACGCTGTTTATTCAGAACAAGATATTGGTGTTGTAGACTGTAGGCTATCGACGACATATTCCGAAAATAGAGGGATTTTACTTTACTTTATTATGCAGATATACAGTTATCAATAAACAGAGTGTTTTCTGTATGCCCAGTTTTTCACTGTAGTTATACTAACAGGTGAATCAAGTTGAGATGGAAACCTGGCTGTTTTTAACGGTGGGAAATCGTAGCCATTACGCAATCAGCATTGCATTATCCGCCGCACTGTCTGGTTCATTTTTCTTCTTCTCCTTCTTTTCTGCTGATACTACTACTACTACTACTACTACTACTACTACTACTACTACTACTAACGACAACAACAACAACAACAACAACAACAATAATATTAACAACAGCAACAATAATAATAATAATAATAATAATAATAATAATAATTCTGTAGAGGAAATTAATCCAAACAAAATTATAGCCATATTTTGCAAATCGTTCAATTACGAAAGATGGTCGTCGTCTTGAAAATGAAATGAACTAAAAAAAAAAAAAGAAAGAAAGAAAGAAAGAAAGGTATCATCAGTGTATTCGAAATTTCGAAAGAGAGAAGCGGATAGGGGAGACAACTCGAAGTGAGAGGAAGGGAAAGAGAACGTGCTGACTAGAAATGATGAGAGTGCTCCTCTGCTGTTAATCACCATTTCGTCATTTTGCAAATCACATGATTATGTTGAATATGAAGAGATCACAAACCGTCCATCCTCTTTTAGTATTTTTTATAGAGTTGAAACGATCAACTGTTGACCCAAGTCACCATGGAAACTATGTCTTCTTTCAAATTACATATCTAGAATTAATTTAATGTTTCCGGTGAATTATTGTTTTGTCTATATTTCTTTTATTTCTTTAATTTTGCTGATCAGAGATAGACTGAGAGAAATATAATGTGACTGATTAAAAATCGATACGCATACACACATCATATATATATATATATATATATATATATATATATATATATATATATATATATATATATATATATGTGTGTGTGTGTGTGTGTGTGTGTGTGTGTGTGTGTGTGTGTGCGTGTGTGTATATATGTATATATATATGTATATATATATATATATATATATATATATATATATATATATATATATAGTAAGTTATAAAATATATATGGCGATTA